>NC_046664.1:33825639-33846654 GCF_010883055.1 Belonocnema kinseyi | reverse complement strand
CCTTGGAGGAGATTATGTTGAGAAATAAAAAAAAAAAATTCTTAAAAACGTTGTTTTTCTTGGTCAGGCCGGAAACTTATCAATCCACCCTCGTATATTGAAGTATAAAAATATTAGGCAATTACAAGATTCAAATGTGTACCGTGAACGTGTAGAATATGCTGTTCGGGCTCGTTCCTCCACCCCACCAATCGAAGCGGAACGCGAAAGAAACTGATTTAAACTTCTGCATAATACAGAAATAAAGTATAATTTTGTTTTTACCAACTGCAGCAATATCCAAACTAGACTACTATTAACGGGTTGTGCTCAAGAAAGGTTTTCTGCAGTTTTCCTCTCATTTTGCGAAACTCCCTAACAAATGCTGACGCTTATACTAAAAATGCAACTCCAGATGGTAGGGAATACTTATTAGGGATGGGTTTTCTATACATACGTAAATATAAATATTATAAAGTATGTATGAGTAAAAGTAAAATGTTGGATTTGGACGTATCCTAACAGCTGACACACTGTTTTTCCCTATTTCTCTCTATCGATTTTACGCCTCAATGCGAATTAATTAATAGAATTCAACATGAAAATATAACTATTTTACTTGAAAATTCAACTATTTTGTTGAGTATTCGTCTTTTTAGTTTGAAAATCAACAATTTGGTCCAAAATCAAACCATCTGATACAAGATGTTTGCATCTTGTTAAAAACCCATTTTTTTTACTAGAAAATCAATTTTTTGTAGAAAAAAAATACAATTGTTTGGTTGAAACTTAATCTGTTTTAGTTAAGGATTTAAGAAATTGATTAAAATTTTGTTTTTATTGATAAAATCCAACTGTTTTTTATTTTTTATTAAAATTTTTTTTTGGTTAAATTCATATATCTATTTTGAACATTTTTCTCCTTGGTTAAAAGTTGAATTACTTCCTTAAAAATTAATTTTTTAGGTTAAAATTGACAATTTTTCTTAAAAATTTGTTCTTGTTTTTGTTAAAAATTGAATTTTTCAACTGAAAATTTTAATCTTTTATTCAGAATCAAGCTGATTGGTTGAAAATTTATTTTGTGGATGAAAATTTGTCTCTTCTCGTAGAAAATTAATTTTGTTAATTGTAAATTCACTTATTTGGTTAAAAAATTTTTTTTTTTGATGAATCATCTTTTTTGAATTAAAATTATTTCTTGAAAAAAAGGATCCTACTCCATCTTCACTCCATTGGGAAGCGAACCACAAAACTTCTGATTTCCGGTCAGGTGCTTTTCCAATTAAGCTATTAGAGGGATCAGAATAAGAAGTCTTAATTCAAGAACATAACGCTAATTTTTAGCTAGGTGTTAATGGTACAAGTAATTATTTAAAAAAAAAAATTTTAATTAATCTGCTATATCATCAGAGATTGTACCTTACCGACAGTAGATCAACCCTCCAAACCATGAAGGCAGAAAATCTACACAATATCGATCAAGTTAAGAATCTTCAATAACAGAAAATGCTTAACGTCTTAATAAGATTAGATGGAAAATAATATTTTTTAAATTGAAATTATTTCTTGAAAAAAAAGGATCCTACTCCATCTTCACTCCATTGGGAATCGAACCACAAACCTTCGGATTTCCGGTCAGGTGCTTTTCCAATTAAGCTATTAGAGGGATCAGAATAAGAACTCTTAATTCAAGAACTTAACGCTCATTTTTAGCTAGGTGTTTGAAGTTATGTGGTTCGATTCCCAATGGAGTGAAGATGGAGTAGTATCCTTTTTTTCAAGAAATAATTTTAATTAAGAAATATTATTTTCCATCTAGTCTTATTAAGACGTTAAGCATTTTCTGTTATTGAAGATTCTTAACTTGATCGATATTGTGAAGATTTTCTGCCTTCATGGTTTGGAGGGTTGATCTACTGTCGGCAAGGTACAATAAAAAAAATTTTTAATAATTACTTGTACCATTAACACATAGCTGAAAATTAGCGTTATGCTCTTGAATTAAGAGTTCTTATTCTGATCCTTCTAATAGCTTAATTGGAAAAGCACCTGACCAGAAATCAGAAGTTTTGTGGTTCGATTCCCAATGGAGTGAAGATGGAGTAGGGTTCTTTTTTTTCAAGAAATAATTTTAATTTAAAAAATATTATTTTCCATCTAGTCTTATCAAGATGTTAAGCATTTTCTGCAATTGAAGATTCTTACCTTGATCGATATTATCTAGAGTTATTGCCTTCATGGTTTGGAGGGTTGATCAACTGTCGGCAAGGTACAATCTCTGATGATATAGCAGATAAATTAAAAAAAAAATTTTAATAATTACTTGTACCATTAACACACAACTAAAAATTAGCGTTATGTTCTTGAATTAAGAGTTCTTATTCTGATCCCTCTAATAGCTTAATTGGAAAAGCACCTGACCAGAAATCAGAAGTTTTGTGGTTCGATTCCCAATGGAGTGAAGATGGAGTAGGGTTCTTTTTTTTCAAGAAATAATTTTAATTTAAAAAATATTATTTTCCATCTAGTCTTATTAAGACGTTAAGCATTTTCTGTTATTGAAGATTCTTAACTTGATCGATATTGTGTAGATTTTCTGCGTTCATAGTTTGGAGGGTTGATCTACTGTCGGTAAGGTACAATCTCTGATGGAATAGCAGATAAATTTTAAAAAAAAATTTTAATAATCATCTTTTTTGGTTGAAAATTCATTTTCTGTGCTGATAATTCACCTTTTTTGTTGAAAATTTAACTATTTGGTTAAACATGTAACTGTTTGCAAATAATCTGTTTTGGTAGATAATTCAACTGTTTTGTTGAAATTCGGTCTTTTTGGTCCAATTTTAATATTTTTGATTTAAAATGAAAATATTTTAAAATGTAATATATTACATTTTTTGTTAAGAATTCATCTTTTTTCGTTGAAAACTGAACTACTTGATTGAAAGTTATTGTTAATTTATGAGAAACACTAAGATACCCCCTCCTCCATCATCTAATATTATTTTCAGGTGACCCATAAAAAAATGAATTCAGAAAAAAACTTGACTCAGTTGCTATATTTTTTAACGAACCCAATCGTAAGAATTTCTTCATAATAAGGGATCAAAATTAAATTTCCTGACTTTCATAAGCAAAATGTATGGGAGTGGACCAGCCTCAAACATTGTTTCAGTTATAAAAAATGGCCTACTAAATATAAATTCAAGCCAAAAAAGTTGGAAAAAATATATGCTATACCTCTACACGAAAGTCAGTTTACGTATTTTGAGAATTCTGGAAAAATCATATTTTATGGGGTCCCTTACAAAATGGAAAAAATAGCATTTTCCAAATCTATTAACAAATTTCTACAGGGGTAAGCTATCCCTAAATATAATCACAATTATAAAACAAATGGTCGAATTAATCTAAACTCAAGTAGAAACACTGTTTCAAAACAATATTTTAAACAGCTGTACGTAAATAAGTTTACGTGCTTTATCATACTTTCGATGTTATATGTAGTATATACAAAAGAACTAGTTAATTTCTTTTCGTTTCGCACGAATATAACATTTATAAACTGTTTGGTTGAACCCTTCAATTTTATGGATGGCGAACTACGTTTAAAGATATTTATTATATTTGTGTCGTAAGAATCTGTATTTTCAGGAAAAGAAGCAAAGCAAAAGATAAACGAAGGCGTGTGAATGAGTCGCTAGAGTTTTATTTGAATAATGCATAAACAGTGATCAGTGCATTTATTTTTATCACAGCTAAATAATATTCTATGTGGCTCATTCCAATACAGTTTCTCTCAAAAGAACGTGATTGCAACAAGAAGTTGTTTATTAAATTGTTTCAGTAAATCATTCGTGAATCTAAAAATAAAAGCTTTTACTTGTAACATTCGAAGCGATGAATATAAAAAATCACCAATAAATAACGCTGACGTAAAATTAAAAGAATTTTGAAAACATTCGTCAGTGATATTCATGATTATAATGAATTGAAAATTCTACAAGATATTACGTTGCAATGTAAAAATTATGGGGCAATAGCTGTTGAAGATGGTTAGTGGTATAAAGAACCCGATTCAAGAGAATGTATTGTAGAGAAAGATGAATTAAGATTTGAATATAAAAAATGCGCTTTCATACTGAAGATCTGGTATGTAATAGGAAAAATTATAGTCTTAGCTATAGTTAAATCAAAATTGAAAAAAGTTAAATCTGACCGTCAATTACGACATTGGGGAAATCAATTTAAAAAAGTGGTACACACTAAGAAAAACTAACTAGCATTTCTGAATTTTTCCTGAAAATTTGTAAAGCTTCTACTGACGTAGGTAACATTAACCATGCCACTGAGATTCGAAAATAGGATATGAACTTCGAAAAAGATTTGAACTTCGAAGATGTGAGTTTTACAGCTTTAAAATAGACGCTTGTTATATAAGTTTAAAAAACATCATCGAACCAGAAATTGAAGAAATTTATCATATACAAAAATATTTAAAAATGATTCGAAATTAATATAAGATGCAAAAAAAAATTTCTGGATACTATCAAAACTTATATAGAGCAATTTGGAGCAGAAAATGTTTATAATTCTAACCAAAGCGGCTTCGAATTAGAAATTCATTCCAAACGAACATTAAACGAGGAAGGAAAGAAAGACTTAGTGTTTTGTACAATCAGTTTCTACAATAACGCATAGTTAACTATTCAACCAGTTGTCAATACTGAAGGAAAATTACTTTCACCCCTTTCTTCAGTGACGAAAGAAAGACACTTTAAAGAATGGTTAGAAAAAGTTTTCCATCTTAAAATCAGACTTAGAGTGGACATTGTCAGCAAGCCGTTTAAGAAGGGCCGACATCAAATAAAAGTATTCATTTACTACAAATATCCAAAGGAAAAACTGGAAAAATAAAACCTTTAGCCGTTTTTGTTTTCCAGATATGGAAGAACTTCGTTAGGCTATAAAGCTGAAAGACCCGCTGATTTTGAAAATGTTGTATTCGGATTTTTAAAATCGAAGAAACCTCATTGTGAAATTTCGGATTGCAATAATGTTGCTATTTAAGATGCTTATGGTGTAAAAAATCTGTATGCTTGAAACATTTCTATGAAGATTATAATTTTCATAGAAATGTTTAAAGCAATGACAATTAACATTATCATTCAATATAAAATCCATAATGCTGATGAAAAATTAAAAACCGTTCGGAAACATTCATTAAAATAATATCAGTGTATTTTTTGAATTATTTCGTCCAATTTGGTTAAAAAATAAAATCTCCTTGCTTAATACGAATAAATATGAAGATACGAAAAGCATACATGTTATTACGTAATGATACTTGAATGTTGATTATCAAATTACCGACTTTCCATCATGCTTTGATACTAAGAAAATGTCAGAATTAATAAAAATAAATCGTAAGCGACTGACAATGAGCGAAGTAGCATTAATTTGTTATTTTGTCAAAAACAGCTATGGCATCATTAATTATGCCTCCAAATATTTCACCTTATATTTTTTTTATAAATTCTACTATCTTGCCTGCATTTAGATTAATTTGACCATTTGTTTTGTGATTATTATTATTATAATTATAGATGGAAAATGCTATTTTTCATTCCTTATTATGAGAGAATCTCTCCAATTAATTTCGGGTGTAAAAATTTAAAATTCAATTAAAAATTAAAATTAAATTTAAATTAAAAATTTAATTTAACATTATTACACAAAATAACATTAAGTGCGTTTGAGGGTGGTTAACCTCTGAAGTATACATCTTTCCGGAAACCGAAAAATACGTAAAAATATTTTCGTGCAGATGTATACAAGGTATACATTATTTTAATTGTTCGTCTTAAATTTAGATTTATTTGACCATTTTTTCTATAATGGCATCATACTTTAAGCGTAGTTTAACACTGAACGCATTCAAGGGTAGTTATCTCCTGAAATATGAACTGTTCCATAAATTGCAAAACACGTCAACTTATTTTCGTATGGATGTAAACAATATTTTTTTCATTTTTCGGCTTGAATTTAGATTTGACCTTTTTTTCCATAATTGTAACCTTATTTAATAGTATTTTACCACTGAAAAAGTTTTTCAATAGATTTGGAGAATGCTATTTTTTCCCTTATTGTGAGAAACCCTTTCCAATTTTTCTCATGCAGATGTATCAAATATATTTTTGTTTTAATTTTTCGGCTTAAATTTATATTTACTTACAATTTTTTTTATCATTGTAATTATATTTTGGTTAAAAAAATATGGTGTTGCTTTACGTGAAACAATCAAACCCTTACGTCACACTATTATTTTTAAAAGTGATTTCAACCTCTTGAAGCGTTTTTCCGCAGATAAAAAAATACATGTCTCTTAGTTTTTGATTCTCTATAACAAAAATTTAGTTTCACAAAAATCGTAAGCGTTCCCCTGTTAGTAATACAATGATGCAACTAACGAACAATTGTGAGAAAATAGTGTCTTTAGTCTCATTTCTTCGAAATAGTAGCAAAATAGTCATCGCTCAAAAAAAGTGTGAATTTCCGAGGCCTGAAGCTATAGTTAGAAAAATTAAAACTAAAAGTAAATGCAAATTTTACTGAAAATAAGTTACAAGTTACAGAAAAAAGGGACCTTAGTTAAGTTATAAGTAAAAATGAAGGCCAAATTTACTGTAACTGTAACTTTTTGAAGAACTTCTTTACTGATAACTCGTCACTTACCAACACTGATTAATAGAAATTGATAAGTTACAATTTCAACAAAAAAATTAAGAAGGAATTTTCTGGTAATTTTTCTCTAAAAAGATTCCGGTCAAACAGGACTTAAGTGAACTTTTTTGTGGTTTATTCTGAACCAATCTGTTTAGATTATTACATTCTCTAAAAAGGAAAAGATAATAATCCAAAAAATTAATACATTTCTAGAATTGATAATATTAAAATTCTCTTTGTTTTTTAAATTTCAAATAGAAAAATTTATTATAATAAATTGAGATTAATTATTTAGAACTCATTAAAAAGAAATCTGAAAATATTCATACGCAATCTCTGCAGATTATAACGAATCATAAGTTAGTGTATATTTCAAATTTTTTACTTAAGCAAAGCATAAAAATACACATGGTCATGGCTTAAATTGGAATGATATTAAAATTCTTCATCATGAGAGAAATCAGAAAAAGAGGGAGTTCAAGATACAACAAAATATGGGATAGAGTTATTAATTGGTCAAAGTTACATTCTTGTACTTTGAAGTAAAATGAATTCTTTTATGGAAAAATCATTTTCTAACTAAATATACAGATTATATTAGAATTGATCAATTTATTATTAATATCATTCGAAATATTTTCTTTTCACGTATAGCAATGTTTCATACCTTTAGTTTATCCTATAAATAATCCCCGATAAGGTCTAAATTAGCCTCGAAACTTTTTGGTTCCCTAGTATTATAAGAAGGACGGAGAAAGGAAAAAATGAGATTCGTATTTGGTTGACTATTTCCCTTTTATCACTCTTTTTTTATTTTATTTTTGTCTAATCAGCCGAAAAGTAAGAGAGTTTGGAAATTTGTCTTTAATAGTGAATCTTCTCCATGCTTATTTTGCATAAAATTATTCCTGATAAAATAGATTACTATTCAACCTTAACCTTTAAAGTGAATTCTGGGTGTCCGTTACCCCAAGCAATTTTCAAAATCTTATAAACCACACTTAATTCAAAAAAATTGAGTGTCACCATCTAGCTTTAGTTGGAGACACTAACTGTAAGTTAAGTCGTTTAGCATACTACGTCAAGCGTCAGTCTACTAGCAGCAGCTGCTGAAAGTGGACGTAAAAAATCGTGGGGTCCATTACACCTGGTGAGGACTTATTGAGTGAAAAAGTAATTTTGGAGCCAATTTTTGTTTTGAAATCTTTGCAGATGGCTTATAGCTTACGGCAGCGCTTTATGCGGGAGCAGACTGTGGATGTGTTGAATAAAATATAATTGTTAAAATACAGTTATACATCTCTTTTTTCAATTTCTTGACTTTTTATAGTATTACATGTCAAAGTTCCTCAATTTTCATAATAATAAATGGATTTAAAAGCAAAAAATCTGATTCATTTTGTCATAAAATTGACTTTTCAACTGTAAAAATAAATATCTTTTTTGAAAGCACCCGTGTTCCAATATTTTTTTATGAAAGAACACTATTTCAAAAGTACAGTCATACATTTGAGGGTAAAATAATAAAAATTGCGTGAGTTATGAATGTTTAAGTAAAAAGCCCATTTTTTCACTTTTTTCAATAATTTTTTTAACAAACTTAAAATAAATAAACGGCTATAAAATCAACTCTTCCTTATAAAAGATACCTTAAACTACGTCGGATACATTTATTGTGACAAAATATTCAATAGGGGTCAAATAATTCATGATTAAATACACTGGGGTATTTATAACCCACAATGCACTTTACCGTGATTTTTACCATTTATGCACTTTGAAGGTTAAATACATGAACTTTTTTGCTTTCTCAAAGAAGACAATCAACTGAAAATATGTTTCCTTCTTATTTATTATTTTCTTGATTTTCCTCTTGCTCCAGATTCAATAAACATCGTACATTATAGAACAGAAAAAGGTACCTAGATTAATAAAGGTAAGAAAAAACTAACGAGCTGATTTATACATTATTTTATTAAACTATTTACTCAAATACTGTCAGAATATATTTACAGTTTCTGCTTTACCAAATTAAATTTCCGAACACGAGTCCTACCTATTTCAATTTAAAAAAATTCTGATTATCATAAATACAAAATTAAATTTAACAAAAAGTCATCGCTTAGTAAGCTTCTATTGTAATCCCATTCAATTCCAAGGTCGACTTTTTAACCTTAGGCACCGGAAAATTCGATTTTCCAAATACTGAAATCAGTCTATCTTTTAATCCCTCAACATCCAAAACGTGACTTCCCAATGGATTTTCTAAAAGTATCGTCCCCTTTGTGTTGCCATTCTTTACATTCAAAAACTTGCAAACTGGAGCCCTTTCTCTACCAAAAACTAACTTACAATAATCACCTGCTACTTCAGCGCCTTCACGAACTACAAAAATGAATTCTCCATGCAAAGAAATGAAATCAGTCTTTTCGTCGATGAGTTTTCCCTTGACGAATAATTCATAATGAAACCCGTGAATCCCAAAAACAGTCTCAACAGCCTTCCTCATTTCTTTGCAGGAAATAACAGCACCAGTTTTCGAATCGGCTAACAATATGGAACCAACATCGCTCTTTGCTCCATACCTGGGCTCACAATTCACAAGCTTGACATTAACGAATTTCACAAAAGGATCTACTTTATTCGTAGGTGCCAACTGATGCAAAGACGTTCCCTTAACAAGGACAAGATTCATATCCACACCTTTGATGTTCTGCATCTCCTCAATAATAATCTCAGCTTCTTTCGAAAGTTCCGAGCTGTCCTTCTGACAAGTTTTTGTCGTATTTTCGATAAATTCCTTATGAGTCACGACAACCTTAGCTAAAGCACTACTCTGATCTTTAATTTGGTAGTAAACAACAGCATCGTCCGAAGGAACAAGTTGAGCCTTCTTCCTCAGCTTCTGCACCCTGTTGATAATCTCCCTCGCCAATCCTTCATTCTGCATCGTCTCATCTGGTGACACATCCATCAAAATCAAAACGTTGCCCTCGCAATGTGCTTCGTACCGTTTCGAGAGCTGTTCAGCCGCCGGACCAGTGAAGCTAAAACTCAATCTTAAATCCTGTTCCTCGAGCGTGTGGCCTTGAACCACGATTTTCTTCTCCTCCACAAACCTTTGTAACTCCTCGTCCGAGAGTTCCTTTATAGCCGCCATCACGGATTTGAATTCGCCCTTTAACCTTGCCCCAAGATTCTTATGATCAGGTTCTGCCCTCAGAGTCACGCCGTACTTCTCCTTGTCTGTCGTCACCGTCAGAGTCTTCACATTCAATTCTTCAAGGATGTAAGACTTGAGGGAGACGATGTCGCTGATCACACGCTGATCCTGATTGATCACCACTATTTCGGGTAGAGGGTACTTGACCGGCATTGTCTTTCGATCCCTGACAATTCTTCCAAGTTCAATCACAGTCTGCATGCAGGAAATGGCCTTTTCGATGTCCTGGTTGATGAGTTTGCGGCAAGGATCGGGTATCATCTCGTAGTGAATGCTGTCATTGACAGTCTTTGTTGCAGGGAGTAGTTTCCTCAAGCGCTGAAACATGAACTCGGTGAGGAATGGGGTAAAGGGCGCGTTTATACGAGTCATTGTGTAGACGATACAAAAGAGGGTGTTCAAGGCTCTTCTGCAATCCTCGGAACCACTGTCACCCTTGATCCGCTTCCTGTTCATTCTCACGTACCAGTTGGTCAAGTTGTCGATGAACTTGATCAATCGAGGAACAACGGTGTAAAGCCTGTAGGCCTTCATCTCCTGCTTCAAGAACTGGAGCAGACTCTGGGTGAAAGAAAGAATCCACCGGTCCATGATATTTTCACATTCGCTTATACAATCGCTCGTTAAATTATCCTCAATGACTTGATATTGAAAATGGACTCCTTCCGTCTGCTCGTACCTCTCAATGTTCTGTATCAGAAACCTAAAAGCATTGTACCAAGGTAGGAAAACATCTTTGATGATGTCTTTGACACCTTCTTCCTTGAATCTCAAGTTCTCCCCTCTCACAACTGGAGAATTGATTAAATAGAGCCTCAAAGCATCAGCGCCGTATTTATTAACAACCTCCAAAGGATCTGGGTAATTCTTCTTTCGCTTTGACATCTTTTGACCATCAGATGCCAGGATCAAACCATTGGCGATTAGATTTTTGAACGGAGGTTTGCCAAAGAGTCCTGTCGAAATCACCAGTAGAGTGTAAAACCATCCCCTGGTTTGATCGATTCCCTCGGCGATGAAATCTGCCGGGAAACTCTCTTCAAAATCCTTCACTCTCTCGAAAGGATAGTGCATCTGGGCGTAAGGCATCGAACCTGACTCGAACCAGCAGTCAAAAACTTCTGGAATTCTTCGTAAAGGAGGCTGTCCAGGTCGCTTGGATGGAATTGTCAAATGATCGATACTCTCACGATGAATGTCGGTTATCTTTGTACCCGATAGTTGCTCCAATTCTCCAATGCTACCAATACAGACTACCTCTTTCCCGTCCTCGGAGATCCACAGTGGAATTGGATTGCCCCAGTAGCGATTTCTACTGATGGCCCAGTCTCTGGCATTCTCGAGCCAGTTTGCGAATCGCTTTTCCTTGACATATTCGGGCACCCAATAGGTCTCGGAGTAAGTCTCGAGAAGACGGTCTTTTATCTGTGTGACGCGAACGAACCAAGACGGCACAGCCTTGTAAATCAGGGGAGTATCAGAGCGCCAGCAGAAAGGATAACTGTGTTTAGTTGTTCCACTGTGGACCAGTCGTTCCTTCGCTTGCAAGTACTTCATGATTTCCTTGTCGGCAGTCTTCACGTAGAGTCCTTTGAATTCAACAACAGGATCAGTGAAGCAGCCGCAGTTATCCACTGGACAGACCATCTCCTGTTCTTTTGTTATAATTCCCGCCTCTAAACAACATCGATAATCGTCTTCTCCAAAGTAGGGAGCCTGGTGAACAATTCCAGTACCGGAACCAGCAGTAACGTAGTTGTCGTTCAACACTCTGAAGGCTCCCTTTTTCCTAAGATCGCTGAAGTAGGAAAAGGGTGGCTCGTAATTTTTTCCTTTTAATTGACTGCCTTTTCTCTTTCCTCTGATAGTATAGAGGTCTTTTGACTTGTAGATCAATTCCAGGCTGGATTCTAGGATTATGTATACTTTTCCAGAGGCTGCATCAACTGCTTCTACGTATTCGTAGTCAGCATTACAACAGAGAGCGAGATTGCTTGGTAGAGTCCAGGGAGTTGTTGTCCAGGCTAGGATGAAGACGTTTGGCTCGTCGAGAAGGGGAAAAGCGACAACTACCGATGGATCGACGACGTCTTTGTAATTCTGGCCCGATTCAAAGTTGGAGAGAGGTGTGTTACAGCCCGTTGAATAAGGCACAACCTTCACGCCTTGATAGACAAGACCTTTGTTGAAAAGCTCTTTGAATATCCACCAGATGGATTCCATGAACCAGGGATAGAGGGTTTTGTAGTCATTTTTGAAGTCTATCCAACGACCAATTCTGCCAACGATCTTTTCCCACTCACCAGCGTAGCGCATGACAATCTTTCTACACTCCAGATTGTAATTGGCTATCCCCATTTTAGCAACATCGTCTGGGCCTTTGATGCCTAAGGCATTGTCGATTTCAAATTCAACCGGGAGTCCATGAGTGTCCCAGCCGAATCTACGCTCTACGTGGAAACCGCTCTGGTGGGCATATCTAAAAAGAGGAAAAATAATTTCTTATTAATAAATAACTGCTTCATTTAGGTCTGAAATGGAAGAACCTAAACACAGGAATTATACAAGTTTCGATTATTAATTCCATTCTTTATTACAAGTATTCATACTTTTTAAATATACACAGTAGGGTGTTCCAAAAATGCATGGCAAAACTTGTTTGCATGTTAGAGGGCAACGACCCCCCCCCCCATTTTATTCCAAACCCGAAAAAAGAAATTCCCTATTTTAATTTTATTTTTATTTTTTATTTTAACAGGTGCCGTTTTTGAATTGAAGTTTCCCATGTAAAATGCATGGGAAAAAATCACTTTGTTGAGTTTTTAGAATAATTTTTTTGGCTTTGAAAAAATGTGACGGGAAAGTATGGGGGCCTGTAGAGAATTATCCAACCAAGAATTTCATTTATTTGATATATGGGTTTAACACCCCCAAAAACACTCCCACGAGTACTTGAAAACTACCCCTAAAACCAAAAACGTCAATTGTTCATGAAATTCACCTTTTGAACACTGTATTCTCGTCTTTTATTACTTAAAATTAATAGCATGGGTCTTATGGAATATTTATTATCATTGGTTAATTAATTTTTAATTATTTAAACCAATGGAATCTGTTAAAATAATCTTTTGTTTTGTTTCAAAATTCGTTATTCTCCCTAAAAATTATTACTACTAGTCTAGTGGAATATTTATTAACATTAGTTCATATTTTTTATTATTCAAATAGGATTTTTTAAAACATTTTTTCAAAAATTAGTTTTTTTCTTAAAAATTATTACTATTGGTATAGTGGAATATTTATTAAAATTAGTTCATTAATTTTCAATTGTTTAAACAAATGGCATTTGTTTAAATAATTTTTAAATTAAAAATTATTAATATTTCTTCAGTGGAATATTTACCAACATTGTTCAATTAATTTTTTTAAATAATAATTATTACTTAAATATTACTGATGAATTAATTAAATGAATCGAAACGAAATTATTTAAACAAATTCCATTTCGTTTAAATAATTGAAAATAAATGAACTAATGGTAATTAATATTCCACTAGAGCAATAGTAATCATTTTTAGGGAAAAAACGAATTTTCAAACAAAATTATTTAAACGAATTCCATTTGTTTAAACAATACAAAATTAATAAAATAATGTTATTTAATATTCCATTAGACTAATGGTAATAATTTTAAGGGAAAAATAATAAATTGTCGAAAAAAAAATTTAAACAAATTCCATTTGTTTAAATAATTTAAAATTAATTAACCAACGATGATAAATATTCCAATAGACCAATTTTGATAATTTTGATTTTAAAAAAACATAAGACAGTGCTCAAAATGTTGATTTCATGAAGAATTGATATTTTTTAAGGGTAGTTTTCAGGTACTCTTAATGGTGTGTTAGGGTTGTCAAACCCATATGTTTGTTACATTAAATTTTTTGTTGGAAAATTCTCAACAGGCACCCATACTTTCCCATCACATTTTTTCAAACCCTAACCAATTACTCCAAAAACTTAAAAAAGTGATTTTTTCCCATGCATTTTACATGGGAAACTTCAAGTGGAATGAAATTGAGGGGGTCGTTGCCCTCTAAAAAAAAGCGTTTTTGAGCCACCCTAATACACAAGTGTAAGAAGAAATAATTAATAATTCTATTTTTAAGAAGAAAAAAATGTTTTCTTTTATAATTCTGAGAACATTTTTATTTATAAATAAATATATGAAGAACCTAGTAATTTTGACATCTTCCAGGCTGATGGCAAAAATTTTTTTAAAAAATCGGAACGATTACGTTTCGGAAACACAGCTGGTTTTCCTCGTCAGATCTGTAATCTTTTGCTAATGTGCTTATCAATAATACTAGTTGGATAGTTATTATAGAATATAAAATATCAGAAAATGTATTTTTTTCATTTGTTAATCTATAATGACTATCCAACTAATTTTATTAGTAAGCACATTAACAAAAGATTAAAGAACTGATGAGGAAAACCAGCTGTGTTTCCGACGCGTAATCGTTACGATTTTTTAAATACATTTTTATCATTAGTCTGGGAGATGTCGAAATTGTTAGGTTCTGACTATATTTATTTATAAATAATAATTCTATCAATTAACGACCAGTACAAAATGGAAATGCAAAATGAACAATTCTAATTAATCTCATGTTGTATCAATCCTTTCCCGAGTCGAAATATAGGCCCTACTTTGAAACTCTTCATGCTAATATTTGTAGGGGCTAAGGATGTAAAGTAGAGGATATTCCCATACGATTTTTGCCCCTACTTTAGAGCTCTTATCAGCACAAATTTCCAAATCTTCCATTTGGGGCGTCAAAATAGAGGCTTAGTTTTTGTTTCTAATTTAACGCTCCACACTCTACCTTCCTGTAAATAATAAAATTATTTGACGAAAAATTAATAAAATTAGAGCAAGAAGAACATTTGCGTAATGTTTCAAGTTATTTTGCACACGGAAAAAAATATCCATTCAATTTTATAGCACTAATCCTATAGTAGAGGGTACGCTGGGTAGTTTCATAAAAGTTAAAATCGTCTAGTCCCAAAACTATAGAGAACAGTTCTATAAAATTATAACCGATTGTTCGCCACAAAAAATTAATCTTTTGTATTATTATATCATTACTATTATACTCTAATATTTTTGTTCACATGTTTAATCACACAATGATTTACTATTACATAACCACTACACTATTTATAATCGCACGCTATGAAAGTTTTTATTCGCCGCGAGGGTTCGAAACTTATCAGTTTCGCAATCCTAACACCTAAAAAGCCTCTCGGCTAGCCTACAGCTTGAAGTATGAAAAAAAATCTGAAATATAACCTACAGCTGTGCATGACCGTCTGCAAATTTTTGTGACCCACTTTGTAAAAAATATTGCTGCACTTATAATTATATGTGTATTAAGATTTTAGATTTTAGAAATATTACAAATTATAATTGTATATTTTATGTGCTCAAACAAGATTTAAATTAAATCCAAAAATATTTTAAGATATTTTAAAAGATTAAAAAAAATGCAATATATATTTCCCGTAATTTAATAGATTTTAAAGGATTTCCACAAATTTCCAAAGATTTTAAAAGATTTAACGGACTTTAAAGAATTCAAGAACATTATTTATATTTTAAAATTACTTTAAAATCTTAAAACTCACTTAAATTCTACCGAAATTCATTAAAAATTCTTCAAAATCACTTAAAATCCCTTAAATTCTTTAGAAATATCTTGAACTCTTTTAAATAATTCGAAATCTTTTGAAATTCGACTATAAACTTTAAAAAAATGTAACTCAAATAACTCCCATTAAATCCCTTGAAACTCCTAAAAATCTCTTTAAATACATAAAAGTATTTTTAAATTAAATGAAGATCCTTAAACTCTTTAAAATTGTTTTAAAATTATTTAAAATGCTTCGTAATATTTTTAATTCTTTTACAGACTTTTTAAACTGTATTAAATAGATTGGAATGCCACAAAATCCCTTAAAATGATTAAAAATCTCTTAAACTCATAAAAACTATTTTAAGTCTTTAAAATCTCTGGAAAATTCTTGTAATTTTTGGAATTCTTCTAAAATCTTTTTAAATTCTTTAAAATTACTTGAAATCTTTTGAAATTCATTTATAAACTTTAATCTTTTTTAATTGAAAATAACTTTTAAATCCCGTTAAATTATTTTGAAATTCATGAAAATCCTTTTAAACGCTTCAACATATTTTGAAATTACACAATAATACATAAGCTATTTGAAATTTTCTTGGCATTTTTAAAAATCATTTTAAATAATTTGGAATCTTTAAAAACTTGTTGAGCGAAAAGGGAAATAGAGGAATATGTCAGAATATTTGTGAATATTTCAGGATATTTCGGAATATCAAGAATATTTGAGATTATACAGAATATCAAGAATACCATAAATATTGAAAGAAAACGTATATGGCAATATTTAGCGAATGCATCAGGAAGATTGCAGTGATTGACCCCTCGGCATATAGAAATAAATTGGTTTAAAAATATGACATTTTGAAGAAACAATTTTTTATTTTAAGCTTTTTAGAGAATAACGTATAAATAACAATTATCGCTAACCGAATCCATTTGAAATCAGCAGGGACCTACACTTGAAATGGCAGAATTTCTCGAGAGCAAAATATGTTGTTTTTTTTCAATTCATTCATTGATTTTATAAAAATTCGCCTAATTAGCTTGAAGTACAAATTATAATTATGTTCTGCATTAACAATTCTGAATTCTAGAATTTCAGAAGCTTCAACTTTGAAAGATTCAATTTAGTTTTCAATATTAAATTGTCAAATCTTGATCACTTTGAAATTATAATTATTCAAATTCAAAAGTTTGCCATTGTTAATCATTTAATTTTGAACGCTGTTAACTATTCATTATTTTTAATTATCTAATCTCAAAATATGCAATTTTTAAGGTTTTGACCTTGCCCTATTTTCTACATTTCTAATCTGAAATCATTCAAATTCGTGATTCTTCAATTCAAAAGAAAATTGTGTGAGAGGAAAATCTATTTCTTCAGAATCTGTTGTAACTAATTTGGAGTTATGTTTGTGGTACAGAAAAAACTCAATACAAAATATTTGAATCTTTCTTACCTTTTTCTTTTGACGTTTATTCTCGTGTGTTTGATACCTTTTTTGGTGAGGTTTTGGATCTGGGTTCTTTTTAATTATCTTTAAAATCTGAGCACTATTTTGCATTTTTCCTTTCGCTTGCAGTCACCAGATTAGGGCAAACTTCTTTCCTCTTAAAGCCATTTCGATGTTATCACTTAAATATTTATTATTTAAAACGAATTAAACTGCTGCTTTCACAAACTGTGGTGATGGAATTTTAGAGAAAAAAACGAAGTATCTGTCACGAGGACGCATGCGTCGAGGCAACGAGGCCACATATTTTGTGCGTTAAAATTTGAGAGCGTTCAAAGAGAATTTAAAAATTCTACGGAGAGTATGGAGCTTTAAATGAGACATAAGTAAAACTCAATAATATAGAGGCAAGACCTTCAATGTATGGACTGAAGCTTATACAGAAGTAAAATAGAATGAAATATCTTTAGGAGTGGACGTAGGAGCTAGTAGAATAAACAGCCGCAAAGTAGGGACAATACTTCCACTTGGAGCGTCAAAGTAGGGCCTATATTTCGACTCGGGTTTCCCTTTATCACTTATCCAAAATATACATTTATGTAGCATAATTAGGGCTCCGAATCGAATAAAAGGACATTTTTTTCAATCTCAATGCCATCTCGCCGTCTTAATTAATTTAGAACTTTGATTTTCAGAAAATCAATTAACATAAGGAGCTGACTTGAATTCCATAAAAAAAATTACTGAACTTAATAAAAAAATTACAAATTGCAGTATTATTTTCCATGACAATATCTAATTTATATCCGTTGATATAAAGATCATACAAGAAAATTAATTCATCGATGAACTTGATATTTTTAATAATGTTGTGTTAAAAAAAGATAAAGAATATTGAGAACCAAACACAAATAACAATTATTTTTGGAAGAACATTAATAATTAATGACTTCAAATCTAATTATATTCTAATAATTGTCAATGCAGATTTGTTTCTGCTGTTGTTGAGGGAAAAAATCTGTCACATTGAGCTTGGAAGACATATTCCCAACAAAAAATTCAATTTCAATACATTAAAAGCTTCAGAAAAGATAGTACACGCATTGCTCTTTTTTCCCTATCATCTGAAAGAGCATATTTTTACCTCTTCTGAAACTGATTGAAATGTATTAAATTTTAGAATAAACTTTTCAATCTTTTGGAATGCAATCCTTCTTACATGGTATAGTCTCATACAATTCTTGCCTGAATTTCATTCTGAAATTCAACCTACTTTTAATAACTTACATCTCATTTTCCCTGTTCCTTATCTCAAATTTAAATTGATGTATCGCTCGAAAAAGCAAATTATTGAGGAATACAGAGATAGGACTCGAAAAGTACTTTCTCGAGTACTCCACTGACCATGGCTAGTTCTTCATTTATTATTTCTCAGGTTGAATCAATGAAAATTATCGATTTTTTAGACATATCGTACATATCGCAAACTCATTTTTTATTCCAGTGTAGTAAAAAAAAATTAAATGGCCTGGCGTTACTTTCATAGAAACTTTGACTTACGATGCAAAATTAGTAAATAAGCTACATACATTGTATTTAACTTAGGAAATTGAATTCTTGAAAATTATCTGAAACTTATCAAAAATATCTCAAAAATTAAAGGAAATTTATGTAAATTTATAGTACCTATTCTGAATTTATTAATATTCATATGAAGCAACAAATATTTACCAAATTCGAAGTATACGTGATGCTGATGTATAAAGCTTTCTCGTTAACTGTTCCTCAACATGACAAAATTACGAAATTAAAAAATACATATTTTTGCAATGTACGTTTCAAAATACAATAAGATTTAAAATAGAAAAATCTGAGAAAACTATAGGGACTTGTGGTTCTTATGAGCTATATTTTTAGATTTTATACATATTTTGTTTTTAATTTTTAGAGTAGAGTGAAGGAAAAATGAAATAGACTTTACCTAATTGTCATTTACAATTATTTTAAAGCGTATTTTTAATGTCTCAAGTCTAGAAAATATGTACTTCAAAATCTTTGAAAATGATATTTTATTATAAAAAACGTCACATCAAACATACATCATAAGTTTAATCCTGATCACTTCTGTTTAGTAAGAGGGATAAAAAACAAAATAGGCCGTACCCAGTTGTCATAATATTATTTCTCAATAACTACCTCAACTTTAACCACGTTTTTTGAATAAATAAAAATTTTTGCTGCACATATTTCTAACATTTATCGATATGTCAAAAGCTAACATACTTGAAACTATAAACAAAGATTTTCGACTAAGGTGGGCTTTATCTATTTGTATAGTTCTCTGTGTCTCAATTATGTTCCTTAAACTTACCAAATTTTAAACTTTTTTGAACAAATGACATAATATAAGAATTGAAAAAATGGTAGATTCCGAATATCTTATTCTAGAATTACTTATTATCATTCTGCAAAGGACAAATTATATTACAAGATATTCTAAAATATATTAAAACTATGGTATAGTTAAATAATACGAAAAATATACTTAATCATTATCTAAAGGCTCTGAATTTAAAAAAATTTAATTTTTTTATTTTATCTTCTGATACTTGAAATTAAGTACATATTTAACTAATTTGAACCATTTCAAATTCCTGACTTTCGAAGTTACATTTTTTAACAATATACATGAATTCTCAACCAAATAGTTACAATAGTTGAATTTCTATTTAAAAATAAACTTTCCACACAAAAAAATGTCAACCGAAGTAATCAATTTTCAAATAAGGGAATAGATTAATTTTTAACAAAACAGTCGAAGTTTCAACCAAATAGTTTTATTTTTAACCAAAAAGATGAATTATTACTTAAAATTATGAGTATTTACGGTAATAATTTAATTTTAGATTTTCAGTTTAAAAAATTAATTTAACAAAACAGTTTGAACTTTCAACCAAGTAGTTTTTTTTATTGTCAACCAAAAACATGAATTTTTAATTAAAATGCTGAATCATTAACTGGAATAGAGAAATTTTCAAACAAAACGATGAATTTTTAACCATGAAGATAAATTTCTGAAAAATTAATTAACAAAATACGTGAATTTTCAAATAAAAAAATTAAATGGCCAACCAAAAATTGAAGTCAAATTATCAGTTTAAAAAATTAATGTTCAATTAGAAAGATGAATTTTTAACTAAAATTTGTGATTACTTTATTGGAAAAGTTATACGCTGAGTTAAAAAAAAAAAATTTCTAACCAGCGAAATAATAATTTTCTAAACAAAAATGGTTTCATTTTCAAACAAAGCAATGATTCAATGAATTATATAATTATTTTTAACCAGAATTATGAATATTCAACTGGAATCGTTTAATTTTGAATCAAACAAATGAATTTTCAACTGAAATGAAGAATCTTTAACTATAGCAATTGAATTTTCAAAAAAAATGTGAATTTCCAACACAGAAGATTAAATTCTACCAAAAAGACGAATTTTCGACTAAAAAAAAATAATTTTCCAACCAGAGATAAATTTTTAACTAAAATGATGGAATATTTAACTGGAATCGTTATAGTTTCCCGGACTATTTTGAGACAATATCAATATCAGTCCTTTCGATTTGGAACTTCATGACAATTTGAGCAAACATTCATAATTAGCTGATAAATCTAATGATTTTTTAAAACAAATTTAATTAAAAAATACACTAATCAGGCATTTGTCGACATCAAAATTCGTTTTTTCATAGTCAACTTTGTTAATTAGGAACTTTATAATAATTTCAACAAAATTCATAATTTTTTTATCAATTTTATGATTTTTGTAAAACAAAGGGGGAGGGTCGGTAAGGCCGGTTTTTGGCCTAATTTATTTTTGGACCAAAAAATCTGAAAAAATCATGGTAGTATCTTATAAGTATCCCGAGT
>NC_046664.1:33823823-33825539 GCF_010883055.1 Belonocnema kinseyi | reverse complement strand
GGGGGTGGGGGTGGCTGGGGGTGGAGGGTAGTCCGTTTAGCGTGCAATCGACTCGGGATACTTATAAGATACTACTATGATTTTTTCAGATTTTTTGGTCCATAAATAAATTAGGCCAAAAACCGGCCTTACCGACCCTCCCCCTTTACTAAACAAATGCATCGCTGGGGCATCTGTCAACGGAAAATTTCCTTTTTTTCTCGATTTTAGACATTGTAATTGTGATTTTCATAATAAATTCAGCAAAATTCATGATTAGTTGATAAATTTAATAATTTTTTCAAACAAATTTAACAAACAAGTGCATTATTAGGGCCCCTGTTGTCAGAAAATTCGTTTTTTTTCTATGGTAGTCTTGTTTATTGAGAACTTCATGATAATTTCAGAAAAATTCATAATTAGTGGATTATTCTACGATCCTTCAAACAAATTTAATAAACATATGCATTATTTGGATATTTGACAACGAAAAAGTTGTCGAAAAAAGCATGATGAATGCACTTGTTTTTTAAATTTATTTACAATACTAACAATAATAATCTCACGAAGAAATTTCTTCATCATTATATTGTTTTTATCCAAATTTTTGGCAATATAACTTAAAAAACGTAACCTTCTGGAAAATCGTACAAAAGATTCTTTGAACAAATAATTTGTTTCGTGGGGCCATTCGCTCTCGAATAAAGAGATTTTAGCGTTTAAAATCGGTATTATATTAAATGTAACAAACATAACATTTTTTTAAAAATAATTCAAAATATTCTCTTGAAATTAATTTTTTCAAAATGAAACATCATTTGCAAATTTTCACCGGAATTGTATTTATTATCTTAAAACATTTTAAAATCATGTGTGTGTGTTTGTGTGTAATTTAAGATGAAAATAAAACTCTCGAGCACTAAAATTTTAGCAGCAATCAAATTTCGAATCCATACAAGCTTCAACTTTTCTGTTTACATGTCGCTTATCGATTTCTAACTTTTTCAATTTTCATTATGATTATACTGTAATTTTAAAGGTTTAACTTACAACTAAGTTAAATTATTAATTTATTGAAGTTAAGTTTAATCAACTTTTAAAGTTTTATGTTTGCAAGAACATTCTAAATTGTTGAAAAATTCAAATTGAAATTATTCAATTTAAAAAAATCAGCATACAATTCAAATAAAATAATATATAAATAAATTAAAATTTTCTTCTACTTAGAATTCATATTCCATTTTCATTTATTCAAAAAGAATGCTTTTGGCTGAATTATAAAGTACAACATTAATAAAAATTTAATACAATTAGTTAAAAAGTGGTTATATACAGTGTTGTCCTCAGAGAAGAAGGGGCCTTAACCCTTAAACGGCCAAAACGCCACTACCGGGACACTTCTTTTCAACGGCCAATAACTAAGACTATAAGACACTAGAAAAAATTGAGAAACATATATTTTTATTGCTTTAAACAAAAAAAAAACGTGATTTTTCGTGCCTATTTTTTTTGTGAACCATTTTGCAAAGCTTTTCGAGTCTGTAATTAACCTGGAATCTCACTAACCGGTGGAATAAATGTCTAAACTTTGAGAATCCGTGGTTCAAAGATCGATTTTTCGTTTTAGTATTTTCCAAATGGCGTCTTAATGGCAACATTTTTGTGAAAACATTCATGAATTTTTTTACAATAAACGATGCGCTTTTCGGAAAAATCATCAAGAATAAAAAGTTCTTG
>NC_046664.1:33813703-33823723 GCF_010883055.1 Belonocnema kinseyi | reverse complement strand
TAAACTTTGTTTGCGGCAGACGGACGATAGATATTCGTGAATCATTTTACTCTTACACGATGCTTAGAACTATGAAAATTTTTTACTGAAAAACTATGCGCTGTTCGGAAAATTTGTCAAGAATAAAAAGTTCTAGTAATCAGCTGAGGAATACGCCTGAATTTTTCCGGAGCGTTTTGAGCAAAATTTTGAATTTTGCAAAAATTGTTCATATGCAAAATCCAAAATTTTGCTCAAAACGCTTCGAAAAAATTCAGGCGTATTCCTTGGCTGATTACAAGAACTTTTTATTCTTGATGATTTTTCCGAAAAGCGCATCGTTTATTGTAAAAAAATTCATGAATGTTTTCACAAAAATTTGGTCATTAAGACGCCATTTTGAAAATACTAAAACGAAAAATCGATCTTTGAACCATGGATTCTCAAATTTTAGACACTTATTCCACCCGTTAGTGAGATTCCAGGTTAATTACTGACTCGAAAAGCTTTGGAAAATGGTTCACAAAAAAAAGCACGAAAAATCACGTTTTTTTTTTGTTTAAACTGCATTTTGGGATAATAAGAAATTTTTTTGAGGAATTTCATTGGCACCGTCGGAAGGAGGAGCTCTTAAGCAATAAAAATATATGTGTCTCAATTTTTTCTAGTGTCGAATAGTCTTAGTTATTGGCCGTTGAAAAGCAGTGTACCGGTAGTGGCGTTTTGGCCGTTTAAGGGTTAAACCTACTGAAAATTTCTGTATGTTTACCAGAAAAATTATGAAAGTTATAGTAAAATTAAAGAAAAAAACTTTAAAAACTTTAAAAATGATCTTTTTGTATAGAAAATCACACAAAACATAAAATACGAGATTAATCCTGACAATTATTTTATTTAATTAAAGGAAGAAAAAAAATCTTTACACAGTGGTCATATTTCTCCGCAGCCACCTCAAATTTAAGCACGTTTTGTGGCAAAATAAAATTGGTTTCATTACATATTTCTCAAATTTATCGATAGGCCAAAACCTAAAGTACTTGTAACTGTAAAAAACGATTTTCGACCAAAGTGGGCTTTATTTAGTCGTCGTTTTTAGCGTCTCAATGGTGTTCCTTAAATTCTTGAAATTTTAAACTTTTTCAAACAAATTACAGGAGCAAAAAAACTTTTAAAACATTTATTAGTTGCAAGTGTCTGCAGGGTATATTCTAAGGGAATGTTAATACATACACTGCCTAATGGGCGATTCAAGTATGACACGTAAAAAAAAGGTAATTAAACTGATTAAACGTATAATTTTACAATATAGGCCGGGAATCACGGCAATCGGTAGTTCCCGAGGTGCGTCATGAATTCCAGTAATCGGTATTGCCAAAGACGTTTTGACCATATTTTGCGTAACTTTAAATTATTTTTCAAAATTTTTCAGATTTTCTGAACAGCTTATAAAATGATTCGAATTATGCCTAATTTTTTTTTTAATACTGCAAAATTACAATTTTTTCCTTAAACTGTTTCAGAATCATTTTTGACAATTTCAGACATATTTTTAAATTTCTAAGTATCTCTTCAACTTACTCGAAGGAATTATAGGTGCTCAATATTTATTATACCTAAAAATTCAACAATTTCTCTTGTTAATTAAATTTTTGCAAATAGAATAATTAAATTATAATGCTCAAAGTTTAGTTTAAAATATTTATTTTATAATTACTGATTTTATATGAACAATCAAATAATTCTAAATATTAAGCAATAATTATTTTTCGTGATTGAATAATGTAAAAGATTCAAATTTTAGACTATTTTTTGTTAAACTTAACAAAAGCCTTTAATCACGAATATATTATTTGTAAGTTATTTTAAAATAGAAAGAAGTTTAGAAAGTTTCAATCGGGCGTTTACATTTCATTAAGTACTAAGACTTTTCAATTAAAACAGTTTCATTTTTAACGTAAAATCTGGAAATTTTGTAATTGTAAACTGATTCCGATTCGTCTTGTAAAATCAATTATTATTCACTTTTTAATCCTTAATGTATAGTTCACTTTTAAAAATAATTTTAATTTATATTCATATTTGATTAACTCAAAAGGATTTTTGATCAACAATTTCAGATTTAAAAGGCTAATAATTTTTGAAATCTTTAAAACTGCATTTTTAAATTTTTTAAACGAAAAATATAGATCTACAAATAAAAATCGAAAATGGAAATTTGTAATCGAAAGATTTTGGAATTACGCATTGTAAACTGAATGATAATATACTTTAAAAAAATAAAAATTCATCTGATTATTTTTGGAAACTGTTAAAATCAAATTTGGACAGATTTTTTTATCTAAAAATTTGTAAAATTCCCGATAAAAAAATTAATTCACTGTCATTTCTCAATCTCATTAAATTCCCTGTCATTTCCCGCATATTTTAAATATTAGAACTTATAAATAAAGTGTTTACATAATGTAAAATATAGAAATTTGCAGAATACTAACTGATAGCAGTATTTAATTCCTAAGGTTTTTTTTCTATAATATGCTTACATATACATTTGAAATTCGAAGGTCAACGGTCTCGAATTTTTTGTTTTTGACACTTTTGAAAGACGATCACTTTGAGGTTAGACCACTTTCGAATTTAAAAACTTCAACGCTGAGACACTTATGAGTTTGAAAAATAAAAAAAATTAGTACCTCGAAACTCCAAAATTTCAACATTACACTTGAAATTCGATAAAAAAAGGAAATGAAGCAGCAAAATGCTTGGCAGCGTACAATATTTTGTGACACGTGCTCTAAAAATAGTTATTTGAAGGAGGTTACAACTGCATATTAAAAATGAATTATTTTTTACTTACCTCGTGACAATATCTTTTATTGTTCCTGCCAGGATGTGTCCATAATGAGGAAGACCAGTTGCAAAAGGTGGTCCATCATAAAATGAGAATCTTGGCTTGCCTTTTGACTGTTGCAGGCACTTTTGGAAAACGTCCAACTTTTTCCATAATTCTAGCAAAGTTTCCTCTTCCTTAGAAAAATTAATTGTATCTGGTAACTTCTCACCCATTTTTCACACGCGCCAGTTCACAATTTTTGATTAAAAAAATTCAACACCGGCTGCTACACTGACGTAACTTGCACGTGTAGCCCCTGAACAACTCGAAAGAAAAGAGAAATAAAAACAATAGAATATTGCAGGTAGTTCCTAATTTAAACATTTTCCGCGAGATAGCGCTGAGAACAGAAATCTATGGTATTTCAGGTTTGGTGGGAAAAATCCAAGATGTCTGCACGGCGAGGGCCAAACAATAATAACAATTATATGGGACAAAACTTAATTTTTTTAATAATTTGGAAAAAATATAATTTTTCGACAGAAGAAGTGTATGTGGATATTATGTTCTATTTTTGAAAAGCTGTTTACTTAAATAATGGAAATGATCATTTCTTTTATCGATTTTATTATTTAATTCAACATATTTGGAAATATAAGCACAACTAATATCCACAGGTGAAATACGCGGACCATGGATTTTGTATAATCGTGCAATTAATATTTTAATTAGGATTCATTCCTATTTACCTTGTTGGTTATTTATGGCAAAACTGATTGGTTGAGAACCTAGATTAAAACCCTATGGCTATATGAAATATCAATTTAATGAATAATTAAAAATCGATGATGTTCGTGAAAAGTTATACCCTTCTACCCTTGTTGTAAAAAATAATTGTATTCAAGTTATTTAAAAAACAAAGTTTTGTCCTATGCAGTCGATATTATTGTTTGACCCTCAGCGTGCAGACATCTTGGATTCACACTCTTAAGCGTAGAACCCTGACGACAGGGTCCCTACTTAAATGGAAGAAAATTTGAAATTTAAGTAACACAAAACTCACGAAACAATTGACGTTATCTGCTATTAATCTAATAATTTTACTTTTTAGCTTAAATTAATAGTTCTGTACTATTTTGGAGTTATATAAAGTTTTAAATCAGAGGAATTATTTAAGTATCTTAATTTTATTGCTTTGTTATGTGTGCTTTTATTTTTACTCAATTTCCCGCGCTATAACTCCTTTTTCTTCACGTTCACGGCTTCGCGCACTTGATTAGGTGTTTCAGGTTTTGTATTAGGCAATATTAGTGCGCGGTCCGTTGGTTAGGGTCCGAGTTATGCGAAAATTTAAATTTAATAAATAATAAATTGTTATGAAAACAAGTTCGGGGTGTAAAAATTCTTAAGTTAACGTATGGGAAAGTTTGAAGAGAAAAAATTTAATATTTTAATTACTTGTTACCTTTTCATACGTAGTTCTGAATTTTACGAACATAACATTGTTGTCTACACTACATAATTTTTAAGTACGTGTAAATTTTCTACTAAGAGAAAAAAAATTTTCAACAAAATTGATAAATTTCAAACTAAAAAAAAATTTTTAACCAAAAATGGAATAGTGAAACTTTCAGATAAAAAATGAATTTCCAACAGTATATACAATTTGAAACAAAAGAAGTGAATTTTAAACTAAAAACGAAAATATTTTTAATCAAAAATAGAAAACAGTTGAATTTCAACCAAAAATATGTATTTTAAATGAAATACTTAATTTTTAGGTTTAAAAATTATTTTAAAAAAATGTCAATAAAATAGCTCAATTTTATTTGAAAGAAATGAATTTGTAACTAAAGAAAATTTTATGAAAAAAATGAAATACGTCGTTCAACTTTTAGTTTAAAAAACAATTATGTACCTAAACAAAGGAGGTTTGAACGAGATACTTAAATTTTCAAAAACAAAAAAAAGGAATTTTGAACCAAAAAGATGAATTTTCTAACAAGATAAAAAGAAAGGAATTTTTAAAAATTAGTTAAATTTTCAACAGAAAAATGACTTTTCAATCCAAAAGATTAATTGTTAAACATCAAGATTAATTTAACCATTTAACTAAAATTCTAGAGAATTTAAGAACTTTATTCGTTCGATAGTTTTCATACTCCATGCCAGAGTTTTGAATTTGTGACGACCGCGGCGCTGAGGTGACGAGATAATGAGATTTTGCGTTGGAGGGAGAGAAGATGGCAATGCCCAGCAATGTCTATGGATGCGCAAATCGCGTGGTAACATAAGTTCTCGGCATTCTTTTTCTCCTCGTAACGGTCTTGTTGATTCCGCGTTTTCGAGCCGCGTGACTAACCCGGAAATCGGGATGGAGATTTATTCTTCCGCGAAATGTGAAATGCGATAAAATTAACGCGGTGGTAAGAGTTCAGCCCAGAGCCGAACATGCGGCGACGATTTCCGAAAGAAAGTATTAGATTTCCGCGGCGTATTTCGGCAAAAATTCGTCAGTGAAAACAGTGCCAATGATTTCGAATATATGGCGGCGAGAGTACTTTTGCTCAGCATCTTGTTTACGGAAGTGCTAAAGCCCGTTTGCTGTGCAGGTGCGTCTTCTAAAATTCATATCTACATCGTTTGTTTATACTCGCGAAAGTCGCATGGTATCGTGGAATGGCCACAGGCTACACGATCATCGACCCATAGACCATAGAAAAAATATCACTGATCTCGCCTATTTCCTGAATCGCAATTCATACAAAATGAACTATAGTCACTTGATTTTAGCGATGATTAGATTTTTTGCATGGCTAATAATTCCTTTATTCTGCAGAGTAGATCATTCTCTAGTAAATGCAACGATAGGAATGTGAGAGTCCCGCTATTGCAACAATAAAACACCACTATGATTATTTCTCGCCTGTTCTTGGATTTTTTTTACCGCATAGTAGAACATTTCCCGGGGAAGAGCTCATGCTATTCATCCTTTATGAATGAATTATTATTGATTTTGATCATTTGGAGTTTGAATTTTTTATTTTCTAACCGATTTAATTTTCTTTTTTTTTTTGATAGGGAATAGTTGAAAGTGTTTAAGTAATTGTTTTCTGGCTTTTCAGTCGCAGATCAGTTAGTGATTATTTTAGAATTGCACGATTTTGGAGCAAATGGTTTTCACAGGTGGTTTATTCCGAATGAATCGCTCCTGTGTTCGAAAAATTAGCTGAATCTGTGAAACCCTGAAATCAAATTGTTCGGAATAATTAGCATTAACTTTAGTTGTACTGTTTTTTTTTTTATTTACCATGATGTATATTGTTTAATAAACTCGATAGAATTTAAAATTATTTTAGATAATTTTGAGGGATGTAATATGTTATTCCAGGCATGTTGAATTATTTCCGAAAATTGCAATAGATTTTAAATTACTGAACTAATCCTATATATTTCCCAAAATATTTTTACGAAAATTTGAAAAATTTAATATTTTTCGATAAATTGCAATATATTTCTTAAGTATTCATACATTTTTATATATTTTTAATATTTCAGTTCGTAATTAAATTATATAAACTTGAAACACAAAAAATTAAAAATTGAATTTATTTTTCAATCCTTTATGAGTAGAAATGTTCATTTTTGAATTTTTTTTCTAATTTGGAACATTCGAGTTAGCGATTTTGTATGCATGGAAATTTAATTTTCAAGCCACGAATTTTTATTTTAATTTATACATTTTTTTACTCTAATTGTTATGTTCAAAAACTTTAATAATTCGATTTTTTTCTCATTTTGTTGACAGTACTTTTATTAATATATTTATTTTATTCACCATGATTTCTACTATTTAATAAACTCTATAAGATTTTAAATGATTTTAAGGGATTTAATATAATTCCAAGTTTCCTCAATATTATTCAAGGCATTTAAAAATATTTCCGAACATTTTGATAGATTTAACAAGACTTTGAACTAATTGAATCCATTTCCAACAATATTTTTACGAAAATTTGAAAAATTTTGCGAAATTGAAATTGTTTTCGAAAAATTCCAATATATTTTTGAAGTATTCATTAATTTTCATATATTGGTAATGTTTCAGTTTTTAATTGAAACCTATAAATATTAAACACAAGCAGTAAACAAATTTATTGTTCATTTCTGAACCCTTTTGTAAATAAAAATTAATTTTTGAATTATTATTTGAAATTTTCCAGCTTTAATGAGGGAAACTCTGGGAATTTTATTTAGTATCTTTCGTTTTTCGATGATTGGTTAACTTCTTTATATGTTAATTATGATATAATTTTTTTCTTAAATAGATTGTAAAAATTTAAATTAAAAAATTTACGAGATTCTGTTTTGATATAATATGTGGAAAGTAGTTGGGGCTTCAACATTTTGGCTGTCAGCTATATATTGTAAATAAATTTGATAAAAATCTCATGTTTACTTATTTCTATTTTACAAAAATATTTCATTCGACAAAAAAAATACTTTGAAAATGTTTATCATCTTATATTTTATTTACATTTTAAGAAAAACATTGAAATTTGAACTAATTTTGCAATATTTTCTTAAAAATTTGACACAATGACTTCATCCTGGCTCATTTCATAAATAATTTCGATAGCTTTCAACCTATTAAATAAAAAAATGCTGACTCATATTTAAATAAAGTATATGTTATATTAAAATTCGAATTTTTATTTGTATGTACCTTGAAAAATACAAGCAAATTTTGGAAATTTGTGCCCAAATCCCGGGAAATCCGTGAAAATAAATTTAAATTAGACGCTTTTATTTTCTGTGTATTACTAATGCCAGAATGAAATTTAAAAAAATTCTGCTATTTTTTTATCGATAAGTTTGTTACTTATAAAAAATAAAAAAAACTTTTAAAAAATTCCTTATAATTACCCGATTTATTTTCGGATTACAAAAAAGATGCGATGGTGATTAATCAAAAGTAGAAAATTTTAACTTTAAGTAGAAAATGTTTTCATATAAATTAATCAAATCAGAATTCGAATATCCGTTAAACTATAAAATTCAAACATTTTATAAATTAAACCGTTCAAAGTTTATTTCTGGTTAAAAATATAAATCCGCGATATCATTCTTATCGTTTAGGTTATCACTTTCTAAATTTTTTGAAAAATATATCATTTTGAAACAATTTTGCCTTAGAAAGATTAAAAATTAGACGATCTTTAGTTTCGTTCAAAACTATAAACACTTTTTTAATTAAAAGTCAAATTATTTATATTTCATGTCGTTTGAAATCAGGACTTCAATTCTTGTCTATACATGAAAATTAAAAAAATTAACTTGCAAATTAAACATTCAGTAAAATAAAGCAGCTAAAATTATAACGTTCGAATTTTAAATTTATTCTGAAATATTATCATTAAAGGCTTTCAGTTTGAAACAAATCAGTTTAAATCGAACTTACTTAAAATTGCATTCATGTTATGTCATATTATTCATACTGTCTTAAAATAAAATAAAATTTGTTACATGTCACAAAAGAAAATGAACCGTCCATAAAATAAATTGCCAATTTTTTTTACCAGCCAGTACCGTACCCGTTGGTAATCATTTTAGAATAATTAAAAATATTATACTTCAAAGACGAAAATGCTCTTAAAAATGGTAAAAAGGTTTTCTAGGCATCCGCAGAAAGTGTTTTTTTTTCTTTCGAATTCTTAAAAAGATTCTAAATTTGTTGTTTGAAATCTGCAAAAATCTACATTTTGTTTTAAATTAATTTTAAACATTTTCAAAGCATCTAAATATTTCTTAACATTGCTCAAATTTCTTCTACTAATAATAATTATTTAATTGTTATTTATAAATCCAAATTTTAAGGAAATTTTTTTAAATCTGCAGTGTCTCCTAAAAATCGTAGGCAAAATTCAATTCAGTTTAAAAGTTATTAAGTAGTCCTGGAAAAATGTTAAAAATAATTGTAAATTTGAAAAAAATGTAACTTCTAGATTTCTCAAGATTTTGAAATAAAATTTTGAATCTTTTGAAGGATAATTAAACTGTTTAAAATGAAAATAATATAGCTTCTAATTTAAGAAATATTCGGTTAAAAGACTTGAATCCTTGAATATTTCAATGTTCAACGTTTCTAGCTAAAAATTCATTAAATTATTATAATTTTGAAAATGTTAAAGTTCATTGATAGATTTTTTAATTCAGAGTTTTGAAAATGATAACGTGGATTTATAGTTTTCGAACTGAATCTGAATCTTTGAACTGTATAGTTTATAAAAGTTAAACATTCTAAATTTGGCAGCCTTAGATTTTAATTTGATTTGTTAATTTATTAATATTTTAATTTAAAATTGTGAAATTGAACAGTGTTAGTATTTTATACGTGTAAATTATTGAGCATTTAAATACAACAATTTCGAATAAAAAACTTTTAAACTTTAATTTTAAAAGTTCAAAATTGAACAGTTCCATTTTGAGTGTTTTAATTTGTAGTTTATTTTTTATTATTTCAAATAGAAAAAGGTTCAGCTTTAGAGTTTTAATTTTTTAATTTTATTACCTGTGAAAAATCTTTGCGAACCGGGAAATGACCGGGAATTTATTTCTACGATTAAAGCGGCCACCCTGTTAACCAAAAAGACGAATTTTCAACAAATCCTTCGCCAAAATAGATAGATTTTCTCTACATAAAAGATTAATTTTCTGCCATATTTTGAACAAAATAAGTTTTTCAAAAAAGATTGTTTACAAAGTAGTTCAATTTTCAAACCAATAGTTGAATGTTGAACTAAAAATATGAAATAATTACGAAAAACGGAATTCAACAAAAATTACGAATTTTCAACGAATTAGTTAAATTTTCAACCAAAGAGATGAATTTTTAAGTAAAATAAATATTTTAAAATGTCTACAAAAGTGATCAACTTTCAAATAAATAGTTGAATTTTTAACTAGAAATATAAATTCTCAACCAAGTAGTTGAATTTCTAATTAGAAAAGCTAAGTTTTCAACAAAAAATGAAAAAATTAGTTAATAACTTCAATTTTCAACAACGACACTGAAAGAAACGATTTGTCAACACAAAGATGAATCTTTAATAAAAAAAGGAATTTTTTACAACATTGTTGTGTCTTTTACAAAATAATTTATTTTTTAAACAAATAGTACAATTTTTAACCAAACGAGATGAATTCCAAAC
>NC_046664.1:33769374-33813603 GCF_010883055.1 Belonocnema kinseyi | reverse complement strand
CCCCCCATTGGTATCGTAATTTCTGAGCGGCCCCAAAACGGGAATTTGAAAACTGAATTATTTTATAAATTGAAATCACAATTTAATACCTTACTCTGAACCCTAATTAGTCACTCGGGGTGCAATTCACCCCAAAAATTCTTTTAGTTCCTCGTGGAGTCTCCCTGGTTACTCTAACTTCGTCAATTTTTTAAAAATTATCTAAACAATTAATTTCGGTTACAAAAGTGACATCATCTTTTACAATCTTAAAATAATACCTAGTATTTTTTTCGATTTCTGGGAGTCGTGAGTAGGGTGAAGTTCACCCAGTGTGACTATCATGCGATTATACTAAAGTCTGACTTATTAGGGTTAAATTTAATATTGATTAAATTAAATTTTTTGTTTGTTTAATAATAGGGATCAAAGGTGTTGACAGTGGAGTAAACGGACGAGATGGACCGAAACAAGATAGCTTGGAGCCCGGCCCGTTGCGAAATTTGGACCTCTCATTGCAAATCGAACCTAAAGAAGATGTGATTTTAGGAAAGAAGGGCATTACGATTAGTTGCAACGTGAATTCCAATCAGGACATTGTCTGGTTGCACAACGGGGTAGAAGCACCGCCCTGTGGAATCTCTCGTTGCACTTTTCTTCGCAATGGCGCTCTTCATTTTTATAAGGTATAATTATTTTAGCGTCTTTCCAGGCCTCACAGACCGGTCTCTATATATTCTCTGTTCTACTATATATTCAGTTAAGGTCCCTAGAGTACCCTAATTTCAAATTTTTCCCCCCGTGGTAGCCTATTTTCAGCCCATAATGGAACTTTGAAAAAACTTATGATATGATCCAAGCTTCGAAGAGTCAGGGATTTTGAGAAAAAAATACAAATAATCAGGGTATTTCTGTAAGAAGTATCTGAAAAAAATAATTAGGCTTCCACACAGTCACTATTGGTCACTTTTTTCTCAAATCACGGTAAAGTGCATCGTGGGTGTTCAACACCCCAGCGTATTTAATCATGTATTTTTTAACCCCTATTGAATATTTTGTGGTATCTTTTATAACGTAGAGTTGATTTTATAGTCATTTAATTATTTTAGGTTTGTTACAAAAAAATATTGTAAACAAAAAAGTGAAAAAAATAGGTTTTATTACTTTAAAATGCATAACTCACGCCATTTTAATTATTTTAACCTGAAAATTTATTACTATAATTTCAAAATAATGTGCTTTAATAAAAAAAATATTGCAACATGAGCGCTTTTAAAAAAGATAATTATTTGCACCGTTGAAAAGTCAATTTTATGATAAAATGATGAATCAGAACTTTGCTTTTAAATCGATTTATTATTATAAAAATTGAGGTACCTCGACATGCAATACTATAAAAATACAAGAAATTTAAAAAAGAGACATATATAACTCCATTTTAACAATTATATTTTATTCAACACATCCAGTCTGTTCTCGCATGACGCGCTGCCGTAAGTTATAAGCCATCTACAAAGAAAAAAAGTATGAAATAATCGAAAAAATACTATTTTACTTCATATGATATACTTACGTTGGAAAGTAAACAAAAATCAATAAAATTTCAATAACAAAAATTTGCTCTAAAATTAATTTTTCACTCACTGCGTGCAAACTGGGTGTTTTTAACCCCACAATTTTTTACGTCAAGTTTCAGCAGCTGCTGCTAGTAGACTGACGGTTGACGCAGTGTGCTAAATGACTTTACTCACAGTTAGTGTCTCAAACTAAAGCTAGATGTCGATATATACTCAATTTTTTCAAATTAAGTGTGGCTTATAAAAGGTTGAAAATTGTTTGGGGTTTAGATACCCACAATGCACTTTAAGGGCTAAGGTCAAGGATTTTTAAGAATTTTGGGCGTTTATAAAACTTCTGAGGAATTTTCAAAAGTTTTTTAAAAGTTTCAACGGATTTCAAAGGATTTAAATTTTTTTAGTGAATTTCAAAAGATTCCATGGAATTTTGAATTGATTTCAATCATTTGAACGGATTTTAAAGCGTTTTAAAGATTTTAGGATAAATAATTTTCTACAATTTCGCAAGATAAGTAATATTTTATTAAACCTATAAGGTTATAAGATATTTAAAATGTTTTCCATGATTTTACAAGGTTTCCGAGTATTTTCATGCTTGTAAGGGGTATTTTAATGCTCTTAATGAATTTTTAAAAAATTTCCAGGATTTCAGGAAGTATCGCCAGTTTAAAATAGAATTTCACGGGAATCAATAGTATTTTAGTGGGCTTTAAAGCACTTATGCAAGGGAAGTGAAGTATTTCGTAGGGTTTTAGATATTTTAAGAGTTTTTAAATTACTTTTTGAAATTAGTTTTTAAAATTCACCCTGAATTATTTTTATTTCTCTGTAATTCTTTTGATTGAATATTAAAATTGACTCGAAGTTTTCCAAATTTCCTTTATTCAATTGATTTTTTTGACTTCTTAAAAGTTTTTATTTAATTCTGAGAATCAATTGATGAAATTATTAAAGGATTTGAAATATTTTAATGTTTTTTTTTCAAATTCCTCAGCATTTTCAAGAGATTTACAAAATTTCATGGGATTTCCAAAGATTGTTAAGGATTTTCATTTTAGGCTATTTAAAAAAGATTACAAATAATTTTTTAACGTGTTTCAGTGATTGAGTGGGATTATTTATTTTCCAAAATGTTTTAGGTTTAAGTAGTTGAATTTTCAAACCGAGAAAAGTTTTTACCGAAAGAGATGAATTTTCAAACCAAAAAGATGAATGTTCAATCAAATTCCTTGGCATTTTGATGAGCTTTAAAAAATTTCGAAGGATTTTAAAGGGTTTTAAATATTTTAGGCTATTTTTAAATATTACAAATTTTTAACGGGATTAGGTAATTTAATGGGATTTCAAGAAATTTTAAATGTTTAAGGGTAATGTAAAAGATTCCAAAGGATTTTATAAGATTTTTGAAGGCTTCAATGATTTGATGAGGTTTCAAGAGCTCTCAATATATTTTTATAATTTTTCCAGGATTTCAATAAATATCAGATTTCACGTAATTACACGAGATTTTATAATAATTTAATGAATTTTGAAGAATTTATTCTCAAGAATTCAGAAATTTTCGTAGGATTTCAAAAATTCCAAGGTGGAATTCATCCTGAACTGTTTTAAATCATCTTGGATTCTTCTAAATTCACTCAATTTTACTCAATTCGGTGGATTTTTAAAAGGTTTTTGTTTGATACTTCTCGAAGTCTTTAAACTCACCTTAAATTCGTAGGCATTATATTATATTCTTTAAAATTCTCTTTAATTTTTCTACACTGGTTTTTTAGCTTACTCAACTCAATTAATTTTTTCATATTTTTGAATTCACTTATTATTTTTTTTTGTTTTAGTTGAGCTTAATTCAATACATTAATTCGTGGGTTAATTACTATAATAGTTTTCAATTATTTTAAGGAATTTTAAAGATTTTAAGGTATTTCTTAAACTTCTAAGGCATTTTCAGGAGTTTTTAATTTGAAGTATTTGAGGGAATTTTAAAAGATTCCAAGGATTAAAAAAATTAATTTCATTAATTGGAAGTGATTTTTAAGCTATTGAAATATTATAGGACAAGGAATTTTCTAGAATTTCTAAAGATATAGAACGATTTTTCAGGACGTATGAGGCTTGAAAATATTTTAAAATATTTCCGAGGATTTCAAGGGATTTTACCACTCTCAGTGTATTTTAATACATTTTTCATGATTTCAAAAAATATCATAGAATTTAACGGAATTAAAGGATTAAAGGATTTGAAATATTTTAAATTATTTTTTCCAAATTCCTTAGCATTTTCAAGAGCTTTACTAAATTCCAAAGGAACGTAAAGGATTTTAAATAATTTAGATTATTTTCAAAGATGGAAAAAAATTTTATATTGATTTCAGTAAGTTAATGTGATTTAAAAGGATTTGAAATACTTGACAGTATTGTAACAGGTTTGCAGGCGTTTTCAAGGGATTTAAAAAGTTTCAAAGGATTCGAAATGTTTTAGGAAATTTTAAAAGATTCCCAGAAATTTTGTATTTATTTCGGTAGTTTGAAAGCAATCAAAAACTGAAATATTTTAGGGTATTTTAAAAGATTCCAAGGCATGATGGATTTCGTAGGGTTTCGAAGATTTCGAGAATTCTGCCCAATTAAATTGGTTTTTCCATATTTTGGAATTGTTTTCAATTCACTTGAGTACTTTTTAAAGTCGGGTTGATTTTTTCAATGAATTTTATCTAATTCGTCTCATTTATTTTTAATTTCTGTAAATTTACTCAAAATTTATTGTAATCAATCAAATTTTTTTTTATTCTTAACATTGTTCCAATTCACCTGAGTTCTTTTGAATTCATCTTGAATTATTTTGTAATCATTAGTCACTTCTTGTGCTAGAAATTTGTAGGTTTTCGAAGATTTTAAGAGATTTAACATTTTTCTTGGAATTCGCCCTAAATTCTTTTTAAATCTTTGGAATTCTCTTGAATTTGTTAAATTTACCTGAATCCTTCTCAATTCACTCAATTCAAGCCAAATTCTTTAAATTTCCTTGAATTTTTCGAAGCTTGTTTCAAAGTATATTGAATTCAATTAAGTTTTATCATATTTTTAAATTCTTTAATTCAGTTAATTTTTGTTGTAATTCACCTTGAATTTTCATGAATTTCATTGAATTTTTCTGTTTTATAATAAATTCCTCTAAATTCATTCCAGTTTTACGGAAATCAATAGCATTTTTTGATTTTTTAAAGATTTTTTCCAATTCATTTGAATGTTTTAAAATGTAAATTAATTTCTTCCGAAATCTTCTGAATGTATCCTCAATTTATTACCCTTTGAGCGCGAAAAAAGTACCCTATGAGTGTAACGAAAAGTATCCTTTGGTCCCTATATTTTATTCCATAGGAGCTGTGAGGCCTGCTATCATCTTTCTCAAGCAACGTAACTTATTTATCAATACTCCCAGTCTTTTTCTCTAACTATTAAATTTGTTTTCAAAGAAAAAAAATCTAGAAGTCACTCCAAAACGCAAGGGCTGGAACAACAGTTCAAAACTCACAGCAAAAGATGAATATCGGTGTGTGGTGCACACCAATTTCGGTGGATACTTACGATCGTCGCCAGTTGCTGTACGACTTGCCAGTAAGTTTTTTCCGAAAATTAATTCATCTAAATAATAAACCTTATGTTGTAATTTTAGTCTCGACCTTTTATTTAATGCAAAGAGAAGCAAGTCGTGGAGATGAAGGACAAATAAACAAATAAAATAAACAAAAAATTGAGGGCCTCACTTTATGAGACAACCCTTCTCATTCCATGCAAAACTATATTAAAAATTTTTTTTAACAAATTTCTTCATTAATTGTAACCTTTTTTACACAATAAATAAACGTTTTTCTGACTGATGAGGGTCCAAAAACGGTGATAGAAATGTCTCAATTTAAAATTATTCTTTTGTTTATTTGACTTTCATCTCCACGACTTGCTTTTCTTTGCAGTAAACCTTATATTAAAAAAAAACTTGCCCTCTTTTGATGATTTTTGAAGGCCTCAGATTCACTAAACTATTCACGTGAAATGGCACTATTCCCTGATTTTTCTTTAATTTTTTTTTCATTTTCCTGGATTAATTATATCAAAAATATATAGTATTTCAGATACAAAATTAAAATGTTCAAATTGATTAATTTATTTTAACCAAAAAAATGGGTATTCTATTATGAACGATCAATTTTTAACAAAACACTTGAATTTGCAACAAAATAATTAAATTTATAACATAATAGTTGAATTTTCAACCTAAAAAAATAGGCTCACATCAAAAAAAGTGCCATAGTTTATACTTCAGTCAAAAAAGAAGAAATTCATACAAAAAAAATACAAAAATAATTTTGAAACCGAAATGATGAATTTCCAACAAATAAAGAATTTTCACTGGAAAAATAAATAAAAGTTTATTTAAATTGTTGAACCTACAAGCCAAAAGATGAATTTTCTCTACAAAAATTGAATTTTTAAGCAAAAAATATGACTTCAGCAAAAAATTAATTTTACACGAAACTGATACATTTTTACCCAACAAAAATAAAATTTCAAACCAAGAAATTTTTTACTAAAACAGGAGAGTTTGCAACTAAAAGGATTAATCTTAAAAAAATGGAAAATTTAAATTAAAAAAAATTAATTTTAAACAAAAATGTTTTTCCATTAAACATTTAAATTTTCAACCAGACTAAGCCTTGAATCAAATTTTTTTTTAATAATGTAGTTTAACTTTGAACCGAGGAGCTGAATTTTCAATTTAAAACATTTTAATCTTGTAACAAAATAGTTCAGTTTTCAACCAAAGAGATGAATTTTAAATTAAGAGTATAACTCTTGAACAAAAAAATGAATTCTTAACAATGTGATGTAACCAAATCTTTCAAACACAATAGTTGAATGCTTAAGCAAAGAATAATAATTTTTAATCAAAAAGTTGCATTTTCATTAAAAAAAAAAAAAACTGAAATTTCTACTACAACAGATGAAATTTTAATTCATAAAGATAAATATAAAAAAGTTTCATTTTCGGTTAAAAAAGATTTCAGTAGATTTTTAACGATCAAAATATAAATTTTTAATCAAGAAATAAGTTTCGACGAAAAAATGAATTTTCAGTCCAAAAAGACGAATTTTCAACGAAAAAGAATGACTTTTTAATCAAATTGTTGAATTATCTTCTAAATAGTTGCATTTGTATAAAAAAAGATTAAATCTATCTTGAAACAGAGGGAATTTTGAATTGAAAAAAGTTGAATTTTGATGCAAAAAAGATGCCAAGTGACTTTTCAAGATCAAAATAGGAATCTTTCAACAAAAAATACATTTTTTTGAGAAAAACTGAAATTTCAATTCAAAAAGACGAAATTTTAACAAAAGAGTTGAATTCTCTACCACATAGTTACATTTTTATCCAAGAAAGGTTACATTTTTACTGAAACAAAGGAATTTTTAATAAAAAAATGACACATTTTTTTAAAGATAAACTTTTATCCAGAAAATACTTAAGTTCATTTTTCAACGCCAAAACATAAATTTTTTAACAAAAAGTATATTTTCTACAAAATAGTTCAATTTTTAACAAAGGAGCAGAATTTCCAACCAAAAGAATTTGAAAATCAAAAAGACAGACTTTCTAAAAAGAGTTAGCACGAAAGAAAATTAATTTATGCAAAATTATTAACTTTTCAACCAAACAGTTGCATTTTTGCGCAAGAAAAATGAAAATTCTACTAAAACAGTTGAATTTTTAAATCAAAAAGACAAATTCAAAAAAATAGGATTGAATTTTTATTCAAAAAGATTTGAATTGACTTTTCAACACAAAAATACAAATTTTAAACAAAAAGAAAATTTTCTAGAACAAAACCGTTTCATTTTTTCCAAGAAAGATGCAATATTTCTACTAAAGAAGCTGAACTTTTAAATCAAGAAGACAAAAAAAAGACGCTGTTTGAAAAAAATAGTTAAATGTGCAACTTTTAACCAAGTAGTTGAATTTTCAACGAAAAAAAATTAGATTTCTCGACAAAAAATGTAATATTTTATATTTTAACCAAGAAAAAGATTCTTATGTTAAATCAAAAACAATTGAATTGTGCCAAAAGGAAAGAATTTCCAACAATATAGTTGAATCATCAACTAAAACAGATTAGTTTTCTACCAAAAAAGATGAATTTCTCACAAAATATATTATTTTTTCACTAAATAATTTAATTTTTAACAAAATACATAAACTTTTATCTAAACAATCTATTTTTTAAACCAAGAAAATTCTCAACTAGAAAGGCAAGTTTTCAGCACATTATTTTTCAATTAAAAAATCAACAAAATAGTTTCATTTTTGTAACAAATGGTTGAATTTTAAAACCAAAGAGACCATTTTTCTACAAAACAGTTTCATTTTCAACAAAAAAATTTTTTTAACATAACAATTTAGTTTGGTACCAAATAATTAAGTTTCATCTCAATAGAGGAATTCCCCACAAAACAGTTGAATTTTTAAATCGAGAATATTAATTTTCAACAATATAGTTAAATTTTCCGTTATTTTGAGATTTAATATTTTTAATCAAAATATAAAATAGATGAATTTAACGAACAAGAACGATTTTTCAACAAAATACATCAATTTTTAATCAAATGGTTATATTTTATACGAAATTGTAGAATTTTTGAGCAGAAAATGTAAATTTTCTGCAAGATAGTTGAATTTTCAACAAGAACATTAATTTTCAACCGAAACATACTATTTTTTAACCAGAAAGTTGCATTTTTAACTAAAAATTCTACCATGAAAAATGAATTCCTCACAAAATACATAAATTGTTAACCAAATTGTTCAACTTGCAACCAAAAAGTATGACTTTTTAAGAGAATTGTTGAATTTTCAACAAAGTAATTTAATTTGGACCGAATAATAAAATGTTAAACCAAAAAGATGAATGTTCAACACAGAAGATCAATTTTATACCAAGAAAGATCAATTTCTCAAAAAGTATATGTATTTTTAACCAAATAGTTGCATTTTCAAGCAAGAAGATTAATTTTTTGTTAGAAACGATGACTTTTCAGAGTTACATAAATGTTCAACTAGTTTAAACAATGTATGTGATGCTGGCCCAAAAGCTATTTCATTAATTTTTAGTTTACATTTTTTTCGTTTCTAAAATTTGTTAACCAAATAGTTGTATTTTTAATAAAAAAGATGCATTTTAACTAAAAATCGAGTTAAATTTTCATTTCAGAGAAGTAATTTTCAATAAAGAAACCAAATTAACAAAACATAAAATTTCGACCAAGTTGATAATTTTTCTATGAAATTGTTGAATTTTTGTGCCGAAAATACTAATTTTCTACAAAACAGTTGAATTTTCAACAAAAAAGTTTATTTTCAACCATAATAGATTAATGTTTAACCAAAAAAGATGAGATTTCTTCAGAAAAAGATGAATTTTCAAACCAGGAAGATGTATGTTCCACAAAATAGTTGAATTTTCAATAAAAAATTTATTAGTTAAGAAAGAAACAAAATTTCGGTCCATCTTTCAGCCAAAAATAGTTAGATCGTCTTATTGGATTTTATTAATTCAATTCGCACTTAACCTTAAAAATGAATAAATAGGAATTGTATCATTTATAGACTCCATCAAAATATTTTTAATGAACATTAAAGTTCATGTTTAATATTTTAAAAATATTAGGTTAGAAAACTGGAAATTTTTCTCAAAAATTAAATTAATTTTCCGTTGTACACGTTTTGATTTTGGACTAGGCATAAGTTTAATACTTGCCAAATGTTATGAAACTATTTTTCTTAAATTTGTGACACTATTCACACTATTTTTTATCTCTAAATTGAGTCCGAGGCCTGTTCCCGGATATTTCAATAATTTTTTAATGAAATTTCAGAGCTCTCTCGTACGTTTAAGCAGCAACCAAAAGACGTAAAAGTATATGAAGGGGAAGTTGCAAGGCTCTCTTGTTTAATCGACAGCGTGCCCTTCCCTCCAAAAATTACTTGGGAGCATAATTCAGTTGCTTTATTGTTTGACCAAGACAGCAAAAAGTAAGATATATCAATTTTCCTTATTTGGGGGACTCAAAAAAGAAGTTTTGTAAAATAAATCCTTTTGTTTCAGATATACTTTCGTACCACCTGGTGTTCTGTATATAAGCGCAACGAAATTATCCGACGCTGGTTCTTACAGGTTGGTACAATTTATTTTTTAAGCAGCAGGGTGTCTATCCTACCTGGAAAACCTGGAATTGTCAGGGCATTTTTATATACGAATTTTTTCGCAATCTTCTTTAATTTTTTGTTTCAATTTCAATATAAAATTGAATAACAATGATCTATTTTTTTAAAAATTCGTTTTCTCTATGGTTTGAAATTAATTTTTTTCACTGAAAATTTAACAATTCTATTTTTTGTTGCAAATTAACCGTTTTTAATTGAAAATTCAAGTATTTGGTTGAAAATTCATGTGTTTTGTTGAAAATTCACCAGCTTGTTTGCAATATTTTCTCTCTCTTGACAAAAAAATCTTTTATAGTTAAAAATTCAACATGTGTTGAAAAATCGTGTTTTTTTGGTTAAATTCAGCTATTTCTTCAATACAAATTTTTCGCGGAATGAAAACTTAATTACTTGGTTAAACTCGTTTGTTAAAAATTATTTTTTTTTTTGTTAAATTTTCATAATTTTAATTGGAAATTAATCTCTTCGGTTGAAAACTGAGCTGTTTTTTTGAAAATTCGTTTTTTCCTTGGCTGAAAAGTAATTTTTTTAATTAAAAATTTAACTATTACGGTCGAAACTTCAACTATTATGTTGAAAAATTCCTTTTTTTTTTTTTGCTAAAAATTAACGTTTAAACTGAAAATGTAGATAACTATTCCAATAAAATAATTCCATCATCTTAGTTTAAAATTCATCTCTTTGGTTGAACATTACTTTTTTTTAACTGTACATTTTACTATTCAATTTTTGGTTGATAATTTATCTTTCTTACTTGAAAATTCATGTTTTTTGTTGGAAATTCGTCTTCTTTGGTATAAATTAATCTTCTTAATTGAAAATTGATCTTTTTAGTTTAAAATTAATCTGTTTTAGTTGAAAATTCAACACTTTGATTGAAAATGTAACTATTTTGTTTAAAATTCGTTGTGTTTTTGTTAAAGATTAATTTTTTTAAACTGAATATGTAAATAGCCTTCTTGTCAAAAATTTCATCATTTTAGTTTAAGATTCATGATTTTCGTTAAAAAAAATTATTTTCATATCATTTTTTTAGCTAAAAATGTAACTATTCTATAATTTTATTTTAAAATTTATCTGTTTGATAGAAATTAATGTTCTAAATTGAAAATTTATTATTTTGGTAGAAAATTCAACAATTAAAGTTTCACAATTTTAGTTGAAAATGCATGATTTTGGTTTAAAATTTAACTTCTAATCAAAGAATTATAAATTTAGTGTAAAAATGTATTGCTTTCATTGAAAATTTAATATTTTTGTTGAAAATTCTTTTTATTTTGGCGAAATTTAATTATTTTTTAAATTAAAAATTTAACTATTTCCGTTATGATTAAAAACTGATCTTTCTTAGTTCTAAATTTAACTACTTCGTTGAAAATTTTTGCATTTTGTTGAAAAATCTTCTTGTTTAAAAATTTATCTATTTATTTTATTTTTTGGTTTAAAATTTATCTATTGCAATTTAAGATTCATCATTTTAATTTAAAATTCAGTACTTTGGTTGTAAGTTTGTTGGTGATTTTTGTTGAAAATTAATTATTGTAACTGAAAATCTAAGTATTCCATTTTTGGTTGAAAATTGGCCTTTCTAAATTGAAATTCTTTTATTTGGCACTTTGGAGACAAACTGACGAATTTAATTGCTATGTTTTTAGTATTTTTTAATTATTTAATTAATCGATGATGCTAATATATTTAAGAATATCTTGTAATATAATTTATCAAAGCTTTCTAAATTAAACATATTAATTGAATCCCTAGAAACTGAAAAAAAACATTATTTATAAAAAACTCGCAAAACTTTATACATGTTCCGAGATCATTATTTTAATTAACGGGAAATATTTGAATGGCTTCTTTCTGTAAAAATGATGCCCGGGATCGAATCTATTTAAAATCAGGCAGGTTCTACATTTGAAGTTGCAGAATCGCTTTAAGACGAAATATGTTGTTTTTTAGAGGAAATTAGGCGATACGTATTTTTGCGATTTGTGAAAAATAAATTTTTTCGGAGTTATGCGTATTTGAATTTTTACCTTTGTTTTTCAAAAAACGCCAAATTTTTTCTTTAAACTTATATATACATTCAAAATGAACAAAATGGCGGCGATTTTTATTAAAATACTAAAAGTCGATTTTCTCAAAAAAAATCACACTTATATTTTTTGCCAATTTTTTTTTTTAATTTGAACCATCATGAGGAAAATACCATCTGAGTTTTATGCGGACTGAATAACTTTTGTAGTCAGGAGAATTTTTTTTCGTGTAATCGAATTTTCGCATTTTTCTTGCAAACAACAATAGATACGAAAAAAATGTTAAGAAAATATTTTGCATAGTAAAGAGAATTCTATAAAAAGTTCTTTTACTCATTTATATCTTGCACCATTTCCGAGAAAAATACCAAAAATTCAATTTTCATAAGCAAAAATATTCTCTTCACTCTTGGCTTGTGGAAATACTCACCATTTTTGTTCAGTATTTTAGAAAAATATATGTGCGTAAAAGGAAACTGAATTTTACGAGGGCTAAACAATTTTTATCGTTAGAAATTTTTTTGATAAAATGGATTTTTAAATTTTTTTGCTGAAATAATTTAAGTTATAAAATTAATGCCAATACAAGAAATTGTTCGACTAAAAACTTTTGTTAGCAATATATTTAAATACATTTCACATTTATCCAGATATTTTTAGGGTGGCCAGATTGTAACTGTTTCAATCCGAAAGTCTTGATAAGAATTAAATTTAATATATCATTTATTCCGATAATCTTATTTTTTAATAAAAATTCTCATGATTTCTCAATAATATATTTTTAATTCAGAGTTTTAAGTATTCCTTTATAATATTTCTTATATATTAATTTAATAAATAAATTTATTAATATACTATTTCTATTAATTTTTTTAGCCATTAAAAAATGTAAACGTGCTTTTTACTATTTTCAACTTAAAAATAAATCCATAATAATATAGTCATAATTAAAGGTTTTTATTTAATTAAAAATATTATGAATCTAAATTATTAAATTTTTATCCCATTTAATTGGAAATTCCTTAATGTAGATAAAGAATAAGTATTTAATATTTAGAAAAATTTCACTGTTCATTTTAGACGAGTGAATTGAAACCAAATATTTAAAAGAAAACAATTTGAAACTGAATTTTTTTACATAGAAAGCTTTGAATCTTTAGATTTTCGAAGAACTTTTAATCTTTTAGCGTTACAATTTTAATTGTTCTATTTAAAAAGTGTTCTATTTATGAGTGAAATTGTTAAACTTTTACGCATAAATAACAATTGAACACATATTATTTGTAGAAAAAATTTGAGTAATTTTAAGAGATATGTAGAAGTTTTGAAAAGATTCAAAATTAATTAAAAACTGAAAATTATTTCAAGTAATTTAAACGAAGTGTGTTAAGATTTTTTTTCAGAATTTCCAAATATATTTGAAAATTAATAGAAATTTTCCTACAATGTTTGAAAATTCAGCAAATTAAATAAATTCTTTAAAATCTTCCATGTTCTTTGGTCATTTTTTAAATCTCTGAAAATCTTCTTCAATTTTCTGTTACAATAATTTTTCAAAGTGGAAAATCATTTTCAATTTTCCTAAGAATCTTAGAAATTTTTTATTCTTTTGTAGTCTTTCACAATTGTTAAAAAAATTCTAAATTTTTTGTTTGAAATCTGAAAAAATCTACATTTTATTTTTAATTCGGCTGTAAGTATTTGAAATTATTTCAAGTTCAAAATTTAATTAGAACCGTTTTAAAACTTCTAAATATCTCTTAAAATTACTCTTAATATTTTTACAAATAATAATTATTCTATTATTATTTATAAAGTTGAAGTTATTTAAAAGTTCTGAAAAAATTACAAAAATAATTTTAAATTTGACAAAATGTAAAACAACTTCTAGATTTTTGAAGATTTTGAAATGAAATTTTAAAGTTTTTGAAGGATGCCAAGACTATTTAAAATTAAAATAATTTTACCTCTAATTTAAGAACTGTTAAGTTAAAAAAAATTCAATGTTTAATGTGTCTAGCTTAAAGTTACTTAAAATAATATAATTTAAAAAAATTTTAAAGTTCATTGCTTGATTTTGAAATTAGACTATGGAAAATGTTAACGTGGATTTATATTTTTGGAACTTAATCGGAAGCTTTGAACTCTGTAATTTATAAAAGTTCTGAATTATGCAGTTTATTTGCATTTCACTTAAAACTTTTTTATTTAAAAGTGTTAGTACCTTCCAGTTTATACGTGTAAGTTACAGAGTATTTGAATACACAATTTTTGAATCGAAAACTTTTAAACTTTACTTTTAAAAGTTTGGAATTCAAGGGTTCCACTTTGAATGCTTTCATTTGTTGTTTATTGCTTATTGCTTTATATAAAAAATGTTTAGAATATAGTTTGATTTTTAAAATTTTATTGGCCGTGAAAAATGTTTGCGAACCAGGAAATGACTGGGAATTTTTTTCTGCGATTAAAACGGCCACCCTGTATTTTTCTATAAAAAGATTGTGCTCTTAAATTATTCACAACAGATAGTGATTACTTTTCGGATCCTGAAGACTAATGAAGAATCTGAATAAATGGATAATAAAAATCTGAAAATGTGGGCCCAGGTATTATTTATTTTTAAAACCAATTTAAAAGCTCAATAGTTTTATTGAAAAATATCTAGATAAATGAGAAATGTATTAAAATATATTGTCGAACAAACGTTGTAGTCAAACAATTTCTTGTCTTGGCATTATTTTTGTAACTTAAATTATTTCAGCAAAAAATTTAATTTTTCGATTTTATAAAAAAAATCTTCTAACGATAAAAATTGTTTTACGCACGTAAAATTCACAGGAAGTTTTTCTTATACACACATATATTTTTCTAAAATATTGAACAAAAATCGTGGGGATTTCCATAAGCCATGAGCGAAGAGAATATTTTTGCTTATGAAAATTGAATTTTTGTGTTTTTCTCGGAAATGGTGCAAGATATGATAAATGAGTAAAAGAACTTTTTGTAGAACTCTTTTGAATGTGCAATATATTTTTAAACCTTTTTTTCGTATCTATTGTTGTTTGCATGAAAATGCGATTAAAAAAAAAATTGGCAAAAAATATAAGTGTGGGTTTTACACTTTGAAAACCTGTTAGAAGCAGATAAAGGGTCGATTAGAAATAACCAAAATCTGTGTGGGGATAATCAGGAAAATGACAGGGAAAACGAGCAGGAGAATCTAGGAAAACCACAACCTGATACTGAGAGAACAAGAGAAACTGTACAGGATGTGCTGAATAATGAAATAACATTAGAAGAGATAGTGAAAAGTATGAAAAAAATGAAAACTGGCAAGGCTCCATGAGATGATGGAATAATAGTAGAGTTTATCAAAGGAGTTCCATCAGTTTGGGGGGAGGAATTACATCAAATTATAAATGGGTTCTGGAATTCTGACCAAATAGCTAATGGCTGGGAAAAAGCAATTATATGACCAATATTTAAAGGGAGGATGAGGACACTGGGAATTACAGAAGGGTTTCATTATTAGATGTAGGGTACAAAATTTTAGCATCAGTGATGGACGAGAGAATTAGGGAATGGTTGGAGAGGCTTGGTTTGTATAAAGAGATACAAGCAGGCTTTAGAAAGAAGAGATTGGCTGGAGATCATATCTTCGTGCTAAATTCATTAATTCACAATAAATTAAAAAAAGAAAAGGGGCAAATTGTATCTCGCGTTCATAGACTTTAAAAATGCATTCGACACAGTAGATATATTCTTTTTAGTAAGCCTAGTAGGATGAGTATTGGAGGGAAAATGCTAGTAATGATAAAAGCAATATACAGGGAAACAGTCAATCAGGTGATTACGGCAGGGGGGCTGTCTGACAGCTTCAGGACAAGAAGAGGGGTACGACAAGGATGTCCACTTAGTCCCACTTTATTCAATATCTTCATTGATGATATAGACGAGATTTGGGAGAGAAGAAATATCGGGGGAACAGTGATCGGTCAAACCAAAATTTTTGCCTTGAAATTCGCGCACGATTTAGCGATAGTGGCAGACTTTCTGCAGATGGGAACTATAAAAAGCACGTCAAGGTTATGGTAGGGAAGATACAAAAAGCAACTAATGCAGCATGGGGGGTATTGACTAGAGCGACAATTGGGGCACTGGATAGGAGACTTTACTTAATGGATATTTTAGCGAAATCCGGAGGATTGTACGGCATTGAAATTTGGGGTTGGGAAAAAATATCAAATTTGTCTAGACATAAAGGCTAAAGAACAAGCTGGAAAATATTTCGCAGAAATATTGAAAATGGAAGAAAGTAGATTCCCCAATATTTGTCTCAAAGAGGAATTAAGGTTATTTATATTATTAAGGAATAACTGCTCGCAATTGGGTAAAAGCTGTAAAGAGGCTGTAACACAGATGCAAACAGACATTATTCTAAAGTGGACACAGGAGGAGGGTAGGGAAGATGATATTATAAAGAAACTTCAGAAAGAGATAGAATTAAAGAGAAAGTCAGTGTTAAGAGAAGATTACGCCTAGAATTGAAAATTCTTTCTATTGCATCCTTTATAAGAGGTGGAAAGTAGTAGGGGAAGGTGAAAGCTACTGGAAGATACCGGAGTTGGCGCTTAGTGATAAAATTCAGTGGGCAAGACTTCGTTGCGGAAATGTGGGGAAGGCAGGAAATAAAGGCTACGAAAATGTAGACTGCAGATTTTGTGGAGAAATGGAAGAGAATATGGAACATATGTGGGTGTGCGAAGCAGCGAGATATAAAATAGATAAGAAATGGGTAGCTGAAGTAGACGCATGGTTAAAAAAGGGAAGTCAAAATTTTATTGACAAATTATATCAAACCTTGAGCGGAAAGCCGATCTCTGGTCTTTGCAGATATGCAAGAGAATACGAAATGAAAGCGAAGGAAAATATTGTGATCAAGTAGCATTATTTAAGTAAGGTATTAGTTAAGAAAGATATTTGTTAAGTAAGGTTTAAGAAAAATATTATTTTGTAAGTATATTTTGTACCCGGGTTTCTATTATATGTAAATGTTCAAAAAGGATGTACATGTCAGAAATAAATCTAAATCTATAAGTGTGGGTTTTTTGAAAAAATCGACTTTTAGTATTTTCATAAAAACCGTCGTCATTTTGTTAATTTTGAACATTTTCTCGTGGACGCCTATGATGGCCTATGGTCTGATTTGAAATGGATTCGATTACCGAAAAACTTGAGATATCTGGGAAAAAATGTGGAATTGTCCGGGAATTTGCGTCCAGAATTTAAATAGACACCCTGAACATTAATTCTATTTTGAACATTGTAATTAATAAAATGTGTGTCTCTTTCAGATGCACAGCTGCCAACGATTATTTGAACAAAACTACGACAAGCAACGACGCAGTATTAACTGTCATTTCCAAATCAACAAACGAACATTCCATTTCTTCACTACTGCCTCAACCGTCCTACAAACATGTGTTGACGAAAAAATCCAGTTTGCGACTGGTGTGTGCTGTTTCCGGATATCCACCTTCAGTGACAACCTGGTCATTCATCTCTCGAAATCCAGTTAACAAAACCCGACCAGTTTTTCTAATTGATTCGACTACCGGCATAAGTGTTCTGACTTTGGAGAATGTCGGACCTTCGGATTCTGGATTCTACATATGCTCTGCCAAAAATTCGTACAATGGTAGCATGGAATATCAGAACGTAACTGTGGACGTTCTCATTCCACCAACCTTTTTGAAAAAGCCAACGAGTCAAGTTTGTCCAAACGGAAGAACAGCGAGGTTCGAGTGCCAAGCTCAGGGATATCCTCAACCGCGTATTTATTGGCTGAAAGATGCTAAAAATGTCACTGTCAATGGTAAGGATTTAGTTAAGGTCTCTAAAGTCCCTAGGTACCCTATATGCAGCCATAATTTTTTTAATCAAATTTTTATGTAATTAATCCTGAGGAACTGTTGATAAAATGATCAAAGGATTTCAAATATTTTTTTGTATTTTTTCAAATTACTTGTAATTTTCAAGAGTTTTAGGAAATTTCAAGGTATTCCTAAATATGTAAAGGTGTTTTAAAAAATTACAAAGAAAAATTTAAATTGATTTCAGTAATGGATTTTAAAGGATTTGAAATATTTTTTTGTATACTCAATTCAATGAATTTAAAAAAAAAAGTTGTTTAATTCATAATGAAGTCTTTAAAACTCACCTTAAATTCTCAGACATCTCATCGAATCCTTTTAAATTCTCTTTTATTTTTCTCAACCTTTTTCAAACTTACTCAATTTAATGAGTTTTTAAATTGTTTTGAATTCCCTTGATTCCCCTTTAAATTTACTCAAATTTGATTAATCAATGGAATTTTTTGGATTAAAATCTTATTTCCCAATTCATTTTAATTTGTTTGTATTCAACTTGAATTTTTTTGTAGTTATTACTCACTTCTTTGGTTAGAAGTTAGTAGGGTTTCAAATATTTAAAGTTTTTTTTTAAGTCGCCCTCAATTCTTTTAAATTCTTTAGAATTCGTTTAATTTACTTGAATTCTTCTGAATTTACTCAATTCTGTTTAATTCCATGGATTTTAAAGATTTTTAACAAATTTTATTTAATTCATCCTAAATTAAAGTTTTTTAATTGTTTTAAATTGTTATCAATTCATTAAAAAATGTAATTCGCCTTAAATGTTGAAGAATTTCATAGTATTCTTCTCGTTTACCTCTAATTTCCCCTAAATTCATTCCAAGTTTACGGAAATTAATAGAATTTTAAAATTTGTTCTTAATTCAATTCGTCACATTTTGGTTGGAAAATAGTAAGGTTTCATGGATTTCAAGAGATGGATTTTTTTTAGTATTCATCATGAATCTTTTAAATTCTTTGGAATACTCTCGATTTTTTAAAATTTATTTAAGTTCTTCTAAATTTACCCAATTCTATTTCATTCAATAGATTTAAATTTTGTTTAACGTTTTCGTTTCATTTATCCTACATTCTGTTAACCTCGCCTTAAATTGTTAGGCATTTCATCAAATTCTATCAAATTTTTTCATATTTTTACATTGTTATCAATTCATTAAATTTTTTCTAAATTAAACTTGAATCTTTTAGAATTTCATCGAATGCTTCTCGTTACCTCTAAAATTACCTCTAAATTCATTCCAAGTTCACGGAAATTAATGGAATTTTTTCATTTTTTCAAATTGTTCAATTAATTTGAATTTTTTTTAATTTAACTTGAATTGTTTTCCTAGTCATTAGACACTTCTTTAGTTAGAAAATAGTGAGGTTTCCTAGATTTGAAGAGATTTGAAACCTTTTTTTGTAATTCACCCTGAATTCTTTTAAATTCTTTGGAATTCTCTTGATTTTTTTTTAATTTACTTGCATTCTTGTTAATTTACTCAATTATATTTAATTTAATCGATTTAAAAAATTTTGAAATTTTTATCAATTCATTAAATTTTTTTGAATTGAACTTGAATCTTTAAGAATTTCATCGAATTCTTCTCTTTTACCTCTAATTTCCCTTAAATTCATTCCAAGTTTACCTAAATTAATGAAATTTTTAATATATATTTTTTTATTGTTCAATTAATTCGAATTCTTTTAAATTTAACTTGCATGGTTTTAAAATCTTTTGAATTTATTTTGAAATTATTACATTTTAAGCGCTAAAAGTTACCCTTTGGTCTCTATATTTTTTTCCATATCGACTGTAAGGCTTGTTTCAGGCTATTTTTAAAGATCCCGAGAATTTTTGAATAGATTTCTAATATACAGGGATTTTTAAGATTTATGTTATTTTTAAAACTTCCAAGGCATTTTAAATCTTTCAATGGTTTTTGAATACATTTTCCAGGATTTCGGGAAATGTTATAGAATATTTTATTATTATTAGTAAAATATTTTAGGATAAATAATTTTCCACGATTTTGAAAGATATGGAGCGTTTTGCAGTACCTATAAGGTTTTGAGATATTTTAAAAGATTTCACATGATTCTATAAGATTTCCGAGGATTGCAATGATGTTATGGGGTTTTAAAAGCTCTCAAGGTATTTTGAAACATTTTTCAGGATTTCAGGAAGTATCATCAGATTTAATTTGACAGGATTTAATAATATTTTAGTAAATTTTAAATAATTTATTCAATAAAAGTGAGATATTTCGTAGGGTTTCTAAAATTTGAAGAGATTCGAAAGTTTTTTTTTTTTTAATTTACCCTGAATTCTTTTAATACTTGGGAATTTTTTAATTTCCTTTAATTCTTTTAAATTATTTGACAAAATGACCAAAGTATTTATTCAGATTCCTTGGCATTTTCAAGATCTTTAAAAAAATTCAAAAGATTTTAAAGGCTTTTAAATATTTTAGGTTATTTTAAAAGATCAAAAAGAAAATTGTAATCGATTTCAGTAATTTAATGGGATTTTAAATATTTCTAGGTATTGTAAAAGATTCCGAGGCATTTTTAAGAGCTTTACAAAGTTTGAAGGGATTTCAAAAGATATCAAAAAGTTGCAAATATTTGAGGAAATTTTGCAAGGTTCACAGAACGTTTTTTATTTATTTCATTAGTTTAAAGGAATTTTATAAGATTTCCGAGGATTTCAATGATTTTATGGGGCTGTAAAAGCTCTTAAGGTATTTCAATCAATTTTCCAGGGTTTCCTATAAGTTCACTAAATTTTATCATATTTTAATGGATTTCAAAGAATTTATTCACAAGTGAGGGTTTTTGTAGGGTTTCAAAAATGTGAAGAAATTAAAAAAATATATTTTTTGGAAATCATTGGAATTCGCCATGAATTCTTATTAATTTATCTAAAATTCTTTAAAATCATTTTGAGTTCTTCCAAATTCACTTAATTATACTCAATTCAGTGGATTTAAAAAATAGGGTTGAATTCATCTTAGTCTTTTAAACTCACATCAAACCCGTAGGCAGTGTATCAAATTCTTTTAAATTCTCTTCAGTTGTTCTAAACTCACTTAAAATTTTTCCAATTCAATGCATTGTTTCATATTTTTTAATTGTTTTGAATTCGCTTTAAATTTTAAATTTTTAATTCACTTTTTTATTTTAATTTGATTTTTTATAAATATCGAATTCTTCTCGCTTCCCCTAAATTCTGCTAAATTTACTCAGATTGTACGGAAATTAATGGATTTTTTTCGATTTAAAAAATTTGTCCAATTCATTTGAATTCTTTTGAAGTAGTAGGGTTTCGAAGATTTAAAGAGTTTTTGGAATTTATCCTGAATTCTTTTTAATGGATCCTGAATTCATTTAAATTCTTTGGAATTCTTTCGAATTAAAAAAAAAGTTTTAATTCAATTGCTCAAAGGATTTTAAGTATTTTAAGATATATTTTTTTAATTCCTTAACATTTTCAAGAGCTTTAAAGAAATGTTTCATTTATTTCAATAGTCTGAAGGGATTTCAAACAATTTAAAATATTTTAGGGTATTTTAATAGATTCCAAGGTATTTTTTAGAGATTTAAACAGTTTCAAGGAATTTCAAAGAATTTGAATAATTTTAAAAGATTTTTAGAATTATTCCCAATTCATTTAAATTCTTCTGAATTGTTTTGTAGTCATTGGTCGGTGATTTGGTCAGATATTAGTAGGACTTTAAAGATTTAAAGAGATTTTCAAATATTTTTTGCAAATTATTTAAAATTCGCTCTCAATTCGTATTAATTTATCCTGAATTCTTTTAAATTTTTTAAAATTCACTCAATTCTACTCAATTCAATGGGCTTTTGAAAAAATTTTAATTCATTTTGAAGTCTTCAAAACACAGCTTAAATTTTTAGGCATTCCATGAAATTCTTTTGAATTATCTTTATTTTTCTAAACTCATTTCAAACTTACTCATCTAAATTAATTTTTTTTCATATTTTGAATTGTGTTTAATTTACTTGATTTCTTTTTAAATTCAGCTTGATTTTTTTATGAATCTCATTGTATTCGTCAGGTTTCCTTTAAATCCCTCTAAATCAACTCAAACTTTACTGAAATCAATGTAATTTCTTCGATTTTTAAAATCATTTGCGATTCCTTTGAATTCTTTTTAATGTTATAAATACGTGGGTTTTCAAAAATGTGAAGAGATTTGGAATAATTTTTTGTAGTTTACCCTGAATTCTTTTAACCTCACCTTTAATAGGTATTTCATCAAATTCTTTTAAATTGCCTTGCATTTTTCTAAGCTTATTTCAAAGTTACTGAATTCATAGAAGTTTTTATATTTTTAAATTGTTTTCAATTCATTGACATTTTTTTTTCGATTCACATTGATTTTTTGTTCATAGAATTCTTCTAGTTTACCTTAAATTCTTCTAAATTCATTCTAATTTTCCGGACTGCAAATGCGCTCTTTTTTATTTAAAAAAATGTTTCCAATCCATTTGAATTCTTTTAAATTGAACTTGAATTTTTTTGAAGTCTTATGAATTTATCCTGAAGTTGTTATCATTTGAGAGCAAAAAAAAAGTAACCTATGAGCGTGGCAAAAAGTACCCTTTTGTCTCTATATTTTATCCCACAGAGACTATGAGGCCTGCAGTCTTCAAAATAAGACATAAAATTGAGTAGCTTTGTTACGTAAGGAATTTTTCCAGGGCGACGAACGATTTATGAGAAAGGCATGAACAAAGTCGAACTTGCGATTTCCGCTACGGTTTCGACTGATTCTGGTGTTTATCAGTGCGTGGCGGTGAGCGAAGCTGGGGAAATTTGGGCCGCTGGTCGGCTTCAAGTAAATACTTCGCGTAACAGCCCCGATGCGCCAACTGCTTTAAAATGCCATGCCTTGTCACCACAGAGGATTTATATTTCCTGGGAACCACCGAAGTATCTGCCGAGTACTAATATTACAGCATACACCGTCCATTACAGTCCACTTGGTGAGAAAAATTAATTAATTAAACTTACCATTTCTACGATTAAAATTTCAATTTCAGCCCTTGGAATCACTGCACTATTGACACTATTTGATACTATTCTTTTTGGTGATAACACTACTTTGCTACTATTTTTAAATCTAAAAGACGAATTTTCAATCAAGAAAGGTTTTTCAGTCAATAAAACAAAAAAAAAATCATAGAAGATTTTGGGTTTTCAAGCCAAAAACTCAAGCTTTCAAAAAAAAAAAAAAAAAAAAAAAAAAAAAAAAAAAAAAAAAAAAAAAAAAAAAAAGGCATTAAATTTTCAACGAAATAGTTGAATTTTCAATCAGAAAGTAGAATTTTCTACCAAGAAGATTAATTTTCTTCTAGAAAAGAAGAATTTTCAATCAAATACATTTTGAACCAAATAGTTGAAATTTCAACCAAGAAGATGAATTTCTTAACAAAAAGACACATTTTTAATTAGATTCTTTAAAGAATGGATGTGAATTTAGTCCAAGTTTTGCCATAAAGACGTATTTTCTATAAGAAAGTGGAATTCCCAATCCGAAAATATGCATTTTCAACAAAATAGTTAAATCACCAACAAAAACTGATTAATTTTCAACAAAACAGTTACGTTTTTTTTCCAAAAATGATGAGCTTTCCACCCAAAAGATGATTTTCTTTAATTTACTTGTTTACCAAGCAGTAAAATATTTAAATAGTTTATTTTTAAATAAATAGGCGAATTTTCAGAATAAATCTTCACCAAAAAAAATAATTTTGTAGAAATTCCATAGTTCATCTTGAATAATTTATCTTTCACTAAAAAACGATGAATTCTCAACGAAAATGGTTAAAAAGTCAACCAAAACAAAATATTTTTTAATCTAACAGTTACATTTTCAACCAAAAAAGAAAATGATCATTCTTTTTTTTTAATTTGTATTTTCGGTTTGAAAATGCAACTCTTTTGTTGAAAATTCATCTCTTTGGCTTGAAAATTCAACAATTTACTGGACATTTTTTTCTTTTTTGGTTAAAAAATCGGCTTTTTCGTTTCAAAATTGACATCTTTACGTAAAAAATCTTATTATTTGGTTGAAAATTTCACTATTCTGGTATAAAATAAATCTTTTTTAGGTTGAACTAACTGCGTTTGATTAAAAAAAAAAAATTTTACATATATTTCGTTGAGAATTAATCTATTTTCATTGAAAATTCATGTAGTTTTTTTTTTAATTCTCTATTTTGTTAGAAAGTTCAATTGTGTGGTTAAAAAGTAACTTTTTTGTTGAAAACTTATATTTTGGATTTGTAAATGCAATTGTTATGTCGATCATTCGTGTTTTTAGTTTGAAAATTGAAAAATTCAGTGGAATTTTCTTTCTTTCTTAGATAAAAATTCGGCTTTCTCGTTTTAAAATTCATCTCTTTTAGTCAAAAATTCACATTAAAAAAAATTGGACTGTTTTTTATTTCAAATTAGAATCTGTTTTGGTTGGAATAATATTAAATATTATATTTTTCGTTGAGAATTCATCTATTTTTGTTAAAAATTTATTTACTTTGTTAAAAATTCGTCTATTTTTTTTGTCTTATTTAGAATTAATTTTTTTAACTGAAAATTTATTTGTTCCATTTTTCGACGAAAATTTATATTTTTTGATATAAATTTAATCTTCTTGGTTAAAAATTACAATTATAAATTATATAATTTTAATTATATTGGTTAAATTATAAAATATTATATAGTGTTGTTTTTTGTTTGAAAATTAACTCTTTTTTGTTTGTAAAAAATTATTTACATGGGGTTCAGCTATTTTGTTGAAAATTTGTATATTCAGTTGACATTTTTATTTCTTTGTTAAAAATACAGTTGTTTGATTGAATATTTATAATTTTACTTGAAAATGAATTTTTTTATGGAAAATTAAAATTTTTTTTTCAAAATCGTTTTTTTTTGTTTTGTTAAAAAATTAAATTATTATGTTGAAAATTATCTTTTTTGTTGGAAATTTTACTCTTGTTGAAAGTTCGACGATTTGGTTTTGAAAATGGGAAAACATTCAACTATTTGATGGAAAATGAACCTTTGTGTTGAAAATTAATATTTCCGTTATGAAAATTCAACCGAATGAATGAAAATTAATGTATTTTGTTATAAATTTAATTATTTTGGTAGGAAGTGCAACTATTTGGTTGGAAAGTACCTTTTTTGTTGAAAATTCATCCTTTTGACTTAAAAATTCATTTCTTCCGTTAAAAAATGTCATATTTTGTCGTTAAATCGTTGGTCTTAAATCTTAGACAAATTGTACTGAATTTAATGGATCCTATTTTAAGATATACATAATAATTATAAGCATTCGTTTCTACAGTCATGCAAATAGTATTTTCATCTATTTTATCAGTCTTAAGTTAAGCATGATATTCTGAGTGACATGTCTATTATTTAATATGAAATATATTCTAAACATATATTGTTTTGTACTTGCCCGAAGTGCATTTTGTATTTTGTATTTGCTTTAACTAATGCCTATTTGTTTTTAAATTAAGTATTTATCAGTTTTTATTTATTTTAATCTAAGTTATTTTTATTTTTAAATTATAAAATGAGGGAAGAAAAAAAGTATCTTTGGAGGTAACTTAATGTTACTTTATCTAGTAACTGTAACTAGTTACTCAAAAAAGTAACTTATCGCCGGTTTCGCTTGGCGATTTTTCTGCAATATTTCTCCCATAGCATTGATTCATTCTTTTTCAAACGTAGAAGGAGGAAAGGAAGAAGTTTCTCCGCCGGAACTTGGAAACGTAACATCTGTGGAAGTGTCAAAGCTGCTCGAACCATTCACGAATTATTCCTTTTACGTGCGTTTGTACAATAATCATGGGGCCAGCGACCAATCAACTGTAATCACATGTTCTACCGCCCCAAGTGGTATGAAAGACAACCATATTTAACGTATTTTTGGCTACTTCGCCCTGATTACAGTTCTTTAATTCCCAATAATTTATGTTGAGCAAATGCTCTCGAGAATTTATAGAGCATTTATTGTTTAAACAAATTTATATTATAACTACTACATATATTTTTACAAAAAAAAAATCTAGAGTGAAATAAACATATACTTTTTTAAATTACAGAGTTGCTTCAGATCAGATAATTCCAGAAAGTCAGGGAATATCAGGAAACCACAGAATCTCTCGGTGGCGAAATATGTTGTTTTTTAGAGGAAATTAGGCGATACGTATTTTTCCGCCTTGTACAAAAAAATGTCTAAAAAGTTACGCATAATTGAATTTTGTGCTTTGTTTTTCAAAAAACCCGAATCGTTTTCAATCAAAATCCGCCGGAAAAATGAGAAAAGATTTTAAATTATTCGGGGTTTTTCTGATAATATTAAAAATTGATTTTCTCAAAAAACGCACCTTTCAGTTTTTTCCTCATTTTAATTTTAAATAAATTTTTTAATAAATAAAGAAATTAATTCAGGGTGTCACTCACTGGTCCCATGTCACTAACTGGGGTTTTTACCTCAGTAGAAACCTTTCAAAAGTATCAAGAAGAATAAAAAAGATGTTTTTTTTCTGGAGAAAAGCTTCTTTATTATTTTTTTAAATTTTGAAAACATGAAAAAAAATTTTTTTCTGGTAAACTCCACCTTTTTTATGCTTCTAAATATTTTTGAACTCTACTAATACCAGAAAGGTATTTTGTGAGTATCATGCGGGCTAAACCATTATTGAGGCCGGGAAAATTTTTTTCCCCTAAAAATGTAATTTTTTAATTTTTCGCTTAAACTATGAAAAATATCGCAAAAGAAGAAGAGACATTTTTCATAGAACTTTTATAGACGTGAAAAACGTTTATCTTAACATTTTTGTGTATCTGTTATTATCAAAGTAAAGGTTAAAACAAAAATTGGCTAAAAACTTAAAGACGAGTTTGTTTGTGAAAGTCTATTTTGAACATTTTCAGAAAAACCGCTGCCATTTTGTTAATTTTAAATCTTTTTTTTTTTAATTTTCTGGCTGATTTTGAAAAAAACACGATGAACGCTATTAGAATCAAAAAATAAATATCGCAATTAGATCGTGTGGCGCTCCGCGCCCCGCCGAACGCCTGCTCAATATATTTTGTTTTTCAATAAACATAATAATTAAATCTTTTTTGTTTAAACAAGGTTAATTTGGTTGACATTTTTATGTAAAAATTCAATTATTTGGTTTAAAATTCATGTACTTTGTTAAAAATTCGTCTATTTTTGTAAAAAAATTCATCTTGTTGGTTGAAAATTGACAGTTTGTTCGGAAATTCGTTTTTTTCGTAATTAGAATTAATTTTTTAACTGAAAATGTATTTGTTCCATTTTTTATTGAAAATTTATCTTTTTTGATAGAAATTTAATCTTCTTGGTTGAAAATTATACTATTTCGTTGAAAATTTACTTTGATTTGATTGAAAATTATGTTTCTTTTACTGAACATTTAATTACTCTATTTTTAGTTGAAAATTTATCTATTTTACGTGAAAATTCGCCTTTTTTGCTCGAAGCTTACTCTCATTCCTTAGTCGAAACTTCAATTTTTTGATGAGAAAACTAATTTCTGTGGTTGAAAATTAAACTATTTTGCTGAAAAATCGTTTCTTTTTTGGCTAAAAATTTATGTTACTAATTGAAAATTTAAGTATTTTATTTCTGGTAGAAAATTGATCTTTTCAGTTGGAAATTCAAGTGTTTGGTTAAAATTTTTTTTTAGTTAAATACTCGTAACTGTAGTTGAAAATTTACTTTAACTATTCCAGTTTTTATGGAAAATTTACCCTTTTTAATAGAAATGTAATCTTTTTCGTTATGAAATATCTTGTTTTGTAGGAAATTCAACTATTCTATTTTTTGTTAGTAATTACTTTCTTTGATTGAAAAAAATATTTGGTTTAAAATTTCATTATTTTTATATATAGAAAATTCATTTTTTGGGTTGAATATTTAACTATTTGGTCAAAAATTCATTACTTTGATTAAAAATTCATTTCTTTGACTGAAGATTCATTTCATCTGAGTTGAAAATTAAGTTATTTTACTAAAAATTTAACCATTCCATTTTTGCTTGAAAATGTATATTTTATTTAAAAATGAATTAATTTTTCTGAAAACTCGTTTTTTTGTTGTTAAAAATTTTCTTTTCTCATTGCAAATTGAACTATTCTAGTTTTGGTTTGTAATTTTATCTTTTTTTGGGTGCAAATTTATATAATTCATTGAAAATGTATATTCTTAGCAAGAAAATTCATCTTTGGTTTTAAAATTGATTTATGTTGTTGAGAATTCTTTTCTGTGGTTGAAAATTGATTGTTTTAATTGAAAAATTAATTCTTATAATTTTGGTTAAAAAAATCATTGTTTCAAGAACAAAAAACTTTTTGGTTGAAAAGTAGCTTTCTTTTATTTAGCATTTATTTTTCTAACATTTGAACTACAGTTTTGGTTGACAATTGATCGTTTTTAGATGAAAATTCATGTACTTTGATGAAAATGAGTATTTTTTTATAGAAATTAAATATTTTGGACTGAGAATTCAAGCATTTGTTTAGAAATTCATATATATTTTTTTATTTGAAGATTTATCATTTCAGTTGAAAATTCACTTCAACTATTCCAGTTATTCTGAAAATTTTACTTTTCTTACTAGAAATGTTATATTTTTCGTTAAAAAATGTTCTGTTTTGTAGAATATTTAACTATTAAATTTTTTGTTCGGAATTCGTTTTTTTAAATAGAAAATTCATATTTTTAGTTAAAAATTCATCACTTTGATTAAAAACTATTTTCTTTGGCTGAAAATGTGTCTGTTTTTATTTGTTAATTAATTTATTTTACCTGAAGATGTAACTATTTCATTTTTTCTTGAAAATTCATATTTTAGCTGAAAATTAATTAATTATTCTGAAAACTCATTTTTTTAAATTTATTTTTCTAATTGCAAACTGAACTATCCTAGTTTTGGTTTGTAAATGTGCCTGTTTCAGGTGCAGCTTTATATATTTTATTGAAGCTGTATCTTTTTTTGTAGAAAATTCTTCTTTTGGGTTTAAAATTTATTTATTTTGTTGAGAATTCATTTTTGTTTTTGAAATTTCATTGTTTTAAATGAAAAATTAATTCTTCTATTTTTTGTTAAAAACATCATTTTTTATGAAAAAAAAATTATTTTGTTGAAAATTCGTTTTTTTTTTGTCTTTGAACATTTATTTTTCTGAGATTTTAACTATTATAATTTTATTTGAAAATGTATCGTTTTTAAAGGAAAATTAATATATTTTGTTGAAAATGAGTCTTTTTTGGTAGAAAATTAATCTTTTGGTTTAGAAATTCAAATATTTGGTTAAAAATTAATATTTTTGGTTGAAGATTCGTCGTTCAAAATTTATCTTTTTGATTTTTAAATTAAATTATAAAGCCTTTGAAATGTATTTAGAAACCAAATTTTTTTGGATGAACATTAAATACTACATTTTAGTTTTATTCAAAATAAATTCAAACTTATTAAACTAAATAATTTTTTCATATTAAAAGAGATAATTATGGAAGTTAAAAATTTGTTTTTAATTGTTCAATTCATTTGATTTAAAAAAAAATTGAACTTGAAATGTTTGAAACCTTTTTTTTTAATTCACTCTAAATTCTTTGGAATATATTTCTTTACTGAAAACATATCTATTCCAATTGAATGATTTTTAAATTAGGCCCACTTTCCAATTTGAAGCAATACATTTTCTCGCGAAATTTAACTAATATAGTGATTATTAAGAAAGGTAGAAAAACGATTTTTAAATCCTAATTCAAAATGCTTATAAATGCTCATTAAATTCTCAAAGCACATAAAGTCGAGCATATTCTAATGCTTGTGAAAATTTCTCCAAGCGCCTAATATCTTTAAAACGCTAGCCCTAATTTACATTGTTTAATTGAAATAAAAAATTTTCACAGTTCCAAAATCAGCGCCAAAGATCAATTTGAATGTGGTTAGCAGTTCGAAACTGAACGTGACTTGGATACCCCTAAATAAAAGGCAAGCGCAGGGTATAATTGTGCAGTATAAGTTACAGTGGAGGCTTCATCAACATCCTTCATCCTGGATTCTCTACTTTCCCCCAACTGTCGAGAATTACATTCTCACTGGTACTTTGCATTTCTTAACTCTAAATGTTAACCAGCTATTTCTATTTCTAATTTTAATTAGTGCCAGACTAACAATAAGATTTGTTAAACTTTTTAGATTTGACGGCTGAAGCTCAATACGACGTTAGAGTATTGGCAAGGACTGAACAAGGATGGCCTACCACCAGCGAAAGCCAATTGCCTTGGTCAACTGTAACGATGCCTCCTCTTGAAACTGGTCAATTTACGATTAAGAATCTCGTTGACGTTTCGCTTACGAATATTAATGCTTCGACTGTTTCTGTAAGTTCACATTAAATTCTTTACGTCTTGAAGTTCATAATTCTAATATGCTTTAACAGGGTGTCTACTAGAATGGCTTTTATTTATACTTGGTGGATTTTCATTCTTCAGAATTTCTCTGCTCCTCCTTCATCCATTTTTTTTTTTTCAATTTACAAAGAAAAATTCCTTCAAATTTGAACGAAATCGGTTAAAATTTAGAGGCCGTGGGAAAATTTATTTCTCGACTGGGAATTATACAAATTTTTAGAAGAAACATCTGTCCAAGTTCGCTTTCCACAGTTTTTAAAATAATTAGTTGAATCGATATCTTTTTCAATTATGACATCATACAGGTTACAATGCGTAATTCAAACATATTTTACTTCCACAATTCTTCATTTCAGATTTTTATTTTTAAGCGTATATTTTTAATTGAAAGAATTTTAAATTGCAATCTTCAAGACTTACACAATTGAAAATTAAAAGTGTTTGAAGTTGAAAATTGGAAAGTCAAAAATATAAAGGTTTTATTAAAACTTTCTGAACTATTTTCAACTTAAAAAATAATTTGATAATAACGTGTTCGCAATTAAAGGCTTTTATTATAATTAAAAATATTTGTTTTCAGTCAAGTTATTCACTTTTTAACCGATTTAATTTGAAATTGTGTAATTAAGAAAAAGAATAAGTATTTTAATATGTATCACTATTTTACTGTTCATTTAAGACGAGTAAATTGAAACCAAATAATTAAAAGTAAACAATTTTAAATTAAATTGTTTCACATAGAAAGCTTTGAATCTCTAGAATTTCGAAGAGCTTTTAAAAATTTAACGTTACAATTTTTATTGTTCTATTTAAAAAATATTTAATTTCGAAGCGAAATTGTTGAAATTTTATGTAGAAATAAGAATTGAACGCTTATTATTTGTAGAAAAAATTTGAAGTATTTTAAGAGATACTTAGAAGTTTGGAAAAAATTCAAAATTAATTTCAAATTATGTCAAGTAATTTAAAATTGAAAAATTTTTTTAATATTTTCTTAAAAGAATTATTCAAAATGAAAAATCATTTTCAATTTTCCTAGGAATATTAAGAAAATGTTTTTATTCCTTTGGGACATTTCACAATGCTTAAAAAGTTTCTAAATTTTTGTTTGAAATCTGCAAAAATCTACATTTAAAAAAAATTAGGTCGAATTTTATCGGTATACACACTTCGTTTACATTATTTGATTTCATTTTAAGTTCTAAATTACTTTTAAATTTCTAAAAATAATCTTTTTTTGTTATTTTTATATCAAAATTTAAAGAAAATTTGTTTAAATGCTCAGGATTTTCTAGAAGTTGTAGGACAAATTTTATTATTTTTGAAAGTTATTTAAAAGTTCTGAAAAAATTACAAAAATAATTTTAATTTTGACAAAATGTAAAACAATTTCTAGATTTTTGAAGATTTTGAAATGAAATTTTAAAGCTTTTCAAGGATGCTTAAACTATTTAAAATGCAAATCATGTAACTTCTAATTTAAGAACTTTAAAGACGAAAAAAATTTTTATTTTGAAATGTTTAATGTTTCTAGCCTAAAATAACTTAATAATATAATTTTGAAAATTTATTGATTGATTGTTTAATTTATAGTATTGAAAATGTTAATGTAGATTTATATTTTTGGAAACTAATCTAAAATTTTGAACTCTATAATAATGTATGAATGTGAGCACTTTTGAATTTTCCAGTTTATCTACATTTCATTTAAAAAATTTAAAATTCAAGAGATCCACTTTGAATGCTTTAATTTCTTGTTTATTTTTTATTACTTGGAATGGAAAAATGTTTAGAATAGAGTTCGATTTTTAAAATTTTATTGACTGGGAAAAATGTTTGTGAAACGGCAAAAAACCGGGAAATTACCGGAAATTTTTTTCTTCGATAAAAATGGTCACCCTGAATATTTAAACGCGATAATATATTAGAAATAATTGCGTATTACAATATATTGTTTAGAATTCGTCAGAGAATAAGAATCTAATCATTATTTTTGAGGGACAATGATTTTGAGCCACTTTCATGAGACCCCAAATATAATACGTATAATTCAAAAGAATTTAATAGAATTGAGGATAAAGTAATAAGAATTGAGGATAAAATAATAAGAATTCAGGACGATTTTCAGATGAATTGCAAAAATTATTTGAAAATCTCATGTGAAATCTTTGAAAGTCTACGAAATTCCTCAATTTTTGTGAATAAATTCTTTGAAATCCATTAAAATATTCGAACGTCCTGTGAAATTCGATGAGCTTTTGAATTTGAAAAAATATAATAAGATATTTTTAATCCTTTGATCATTTTATCAATTGATCCTCAGGTTCAATTGAATACAAACTTTTAAAAATTTGCATAAATCCGTTGAAATAGGTAAAATTGAGTAAATTCAGAAAAATTAGAATGAATTAAATTCTAAAGAATTACCCAGACTTTAAAAGAATGAAGGATATATTAATAAGAATGCAGGGTGAATTATAATAGCTAATTTCAAATCTTTTCAATTCTTTGAAACAATACCTTAAAAATACCTTCAAGTTATTGAAATCTGCTAAAACTGTATTAGAATCTTTAAAAATGCCCGGAAATATTTTTAAATAATTTAAGAGAGTTCAGAAATAGATATAGACTTAGTGTTATAAAGAGTTTAACTTTTGGGATATTATAATTTTTTACGTAATATCGCTGTTTATTAACTTTTTTTTTCATTTTTATGATCGTAATTCGTAATGTTTTATTGCCCGATCATTTTTTCCATTAATTTTCATTTGTGAAATCATATTGAATTTGTTTAAACTTTTGTTTCAGGTAAGTCGCGAAACGAACATAATTCTTAGGCGTTCTGATTAGTTTAATAAATGATAAAAATACAATATTTTTTAAAAATAGTTGCTCAATTATTTAAATCATAGGTGATTGTTCAAGCATATAGTTTACCTAAAAAAAGCAGGAGAAACATTTGATCTCACCAAATTTTCGATCGTTTTTGTTATTTGTAAGTACTAGTTTGTTTTCGAAGAATACTTTAAAATGTTTAAACAAATTTAAATTATTGAAACAGTATTATTTTCTTTAAATAAAATTGTAAAAATAATTAAATTATGTAATTGTTATAGTTGATTAAAGACTTACCTGTAAAAATAAATTAAAATTGTTTAAACAATTAAAAATTAGTTAAAAGATAGCTGGATATTCTTAAAGGACCGATTAATGATTACTTATAAAAAAAACGTTGAAAAAGTATTAATAAACCGAAATAAAATTTGAAATTAAAATTCCTCAAAATTTGTGATGGATTCTTATTTTCTGACGAATTCTGAGCAATATACTAAAATACGGAATTATTTGTAACATTCCATCGCATTTATATATTAGATATAAAAACATCTGATTTTTTGCTTTCGAATAAAATTGGGAAATTAAAAAAAATTTAGGTTTTCGATTAAAGGTCAGGGAATTTTTTGAGAGCTGGCCTAATTTAAACAAAAATTTTAATGCATGTATTTTGTTAAAAATGCGTTCTTTTTGGTAGAGAATTAATTTTCTTGATTGATAATTCATCTTTTTGCATGCAAATTTAACAGTGCAATTTTTCTCTCCTTTGACTAAAACATCGTTCTTAGCTGGAAATTCAGCTCATGTTGAAAAGTCATTTTCTGTATAAATTCGATTTCGTTTAATGAAATATTTTTAACAATTTTGTTTGAAATATGAATTATTACATTTTTCGTTCCGAATTGTTTCAAAATTAGTTTTTTCTTTGGCCAAAAATACATTTTTTCATTGAAAAATTAACTATTTCAGTTGAAACTGGACTATTTTGTTGAAAATTTGTATTTTTCTCTTTTTGCGAATTAACGTTTTTAACTGAAAATTTAAATATTCCAGGTAAATATTACATAATTTTAATTAAAAATTCATCTTTGGCTACCAAAATAGTTTTTTTATTTTTAAATGAAAGTTCTTTTTTTTTGTAAAAATTAATTTTGTTTGAAAATAAGATTTTTGTTTTAAAAGGCAACTGTCTCATTGAATGATTTATTATTGCAGTTAAAAATTCATCAGTTTGGCTGAAAATAGATATTTTTACTTAAAAATTGCACTGTTTGGTTGAAAATCGTTATTTTTTAGTTAAAAAATCCACTATTTCTTTTTTTTAAATAATGTATTTTTTTGAAAAATTGTCTTGTTGGTACAAAATTATTTTTTTTTGTTTGAAAACTAATTTTTTGTTTAAAAAATTAATCTTTTTGGGTAAAAATTCAAATATGCCAATTGAATATTCATCATTGTGTTTGAAAAAAAATCTTTTTTACTTGAAAATTCCATTATTCAGTTGAAAATTCAACTATTTCAGTTAAAAATTCATTTTTTTTCTTTGAAAATTCATCAGTTTTGTGTAAAATTTAACTGTTCCATTTTTGGTTGATAATTTATATTTTTTAGTTAAAATTTCTACTGTTTGCTTGAAGATTTATCTTTTTTATTTGAAAATTCTACTATTTCTTTCAAAATTATTTTATTTTGTTCAAAAATTCACGATTTGTTCAAAAATTTATCTTTTTTGATTGAAAATTCAACTATTTCGTTGAAATTCATGTATTTTGTCAAAAAGTCGTCTATTTTTTGTTATTTTTTTTGTGGAAAATTAATTTTTTTATACTGAAAATTGAACTTCCATTTTTTTAAATGATTTTTTTTATTTCAAAGTTAAACTGTTTGGTTAGAAATTGATTTTTTTTTAGTTGAAAAATCGTCTTTTTTGATAGAAAATTATTCTTTTTGGTTGAAAGTTCAACTATTTGTCTAAAAATGCATCTTTCTTGTTGAAAAAAACAATATTTATACTTGAGGAGTTAGCAATTTGAATTTAATAGAGGAACCACATTAAGTTTAGCTAAATACGCAGTGAATTTTAAATATGAGATGATAAAATAAAAATTTGTTTGAATTATTCTTTAAAATCATGAACTTTAGAGACAAATTTACAAAATGTTGGTGGTAATATACATTTAAGAATATATTTTTAAATATAGTTTATCGTTTTAAAAAATGTGAAAATTTAGAATGGCTCCGTGCTATGAAAAATTATAAGAACTTGAGATACGTGGGAAACACTTGGAATTGTTAGGGCATTTTTTTCTAGGGTTTGAGCAGGCACCCTGTTTTTTAATAAACTGTAAAATTTTATGCATTTCTCTTATTATTTTAGATGAAATGGGCGGTCAACGAAAAGTCAAATCAAAACCTCGGACATGAATATCAAGCGTGGCAAGTCAGTTCCGAAAACCAGAAAGGAGAGAAGCTAGAAACGAGATTGTTACCTAAAAATGTTACTGAATATTTATTTACTAATTTAGGTACGTCATCAGAAAATTCAAACTTTGAGTGTTTGAAATTTGTGCGGTTTTTTAAGATTTAATTTTTGGTTACAGACGCGAATAATTCGTATACAGTGGGACTGTGTATGGTCACCCAAAAGGAGGCTAGGAATTGCTTAAATAAGCGTATAGAATCTACAGGTCGCTCCCTTAGTAAGTACTCAATCAGTATTACATTTTAGCGAGAAATCGTTTGAAATATTTGGAAATCTTTCCCTGTCCAATATTTGTAAAATCTGATGTACAAGTCTTCATGAACTTTTGCAAATATTTTGAAATCCTGGTGAAATCTTAAAAATTCAATGTGTCCTGGCTGGAAAACCTGGGAATTTCAGGAAATTTTTATATACTTGGAAAAATCTGAAAATGCCAGGCATTATTTCGAGAGTGTGCTTAATTTTTTTTCTTATTTGCAATATAAAATTGAATAACAATGATTCTTCATGTTTAAATATAGCCTTATACTACTGTTTTTAAATTCACTGGAATCAGGATTTATGCACGGTTTCTTTGCTTGGACGTACATTTTTTTAACTAAAAATTTAACAATTCAATTTGTGGTTAAATTTGTATTGAAAATCGTCCTTTTTCGTAGAAATCATAATTTTCATAATTTTAATTAAAAATTCATCACTTTCTTTGAAAATATAACTATTTTTTTTAGATTAGTTTTTTTTTAAATTGAAAATGATATAATTTGATTATGCAAATATAACTATTCTAATTGAATACTTCATAATTTTAGTAAAAAATTAATTTTTTTGTTTGAATATCAATTTTATTTTCTAAAAATTTAACTATTCAAGTTTGGGTTGAAAAATGATATTTTTTAGTTGAAAATTCGTGATTTTGTATAGAAATTAATTTTCTTAATTGGGAAATACAATTATTTTATAAATTTTTACTATAAATTTTATTTTAGAATTCTTCTTCTTAGTTTAAAATTCAACTATTCCACTTAAAGTTTCATAATTGAATTTGAAAATAAATCACTATTTGAAAATGTAACTTCGTTTGAAAATTAGTTTTTTTTTTAAACTGAAAATGTAACTATTCCAATTGAATATTCGATCATGTTAATTGAAAATGTGTATTCTTTATTTGAAGATTAAACTATTTTGTTGAAAATTCAAGTATTCCAGTTAAATATTAATAATTTTATTTGAAAATTTACTTTTTTGGTTAGAAATAAAAAAACTTCATTGAAAGTTTAAAACTTTGGTTAAAAATAAATATTTTTGGTTAATGATTTATTTTTTTGTCTGGAAAATTAATATGTAATTGAGTTTGTACTCTGTTGAAAAATTGTTAGGAACTTAACCGGTTTAAATTCAATTAAATATAATAACCACATTAATTTAATATAAATAAGCACTAAATTTTAAGTGTCCACAAATTCAAGAAATGTTTTATTATGTTTTTAGTATTATTAAATTAATCGATTGTGATAATATATTTAAGAATATCTTGTAATATAATTTGTCAAAGCTTTTTAAATTAAGCGTATTAATTGAATTCTTAGAAACTGAAAAAAATGGCTTCGTGTTATGAAAACTGATACCTGGAAAAAACTAAGATACATAGAAAAAACCTGGAATTGTCAGGGATTTTTTTCCAGGATTTGAGTAGACACCCTAAAATATTTGTGAAATTTTTTGAAATATTTTGGAATCTCTCTGGAATCTTGAAATCTGGACCGGGAAATGGAAAATTATATGAGGCCGGGAAAAATAGTGAACTTATTTTTTGACTGGGCATTTTACAGATTGTCAGAAAAAAGAAAATCTGTCAAACTTTTATTAAAAAATCTTTTACTATACAAATGTTCCATTTTAGATCTTTATTTTTTAAGCAAACATTTCAATTTAAAGAATTTGATTAAATTTCAAATATTATTTCAGTCTAAAATATTCCATTTTTAAACCATTCAATTTGAAATTTTGTAATTAAGAAAAAGAACAATTACTTAATTTTCGAAATATCTGATTGCTCACTTAAAATCAGCAATTATAAATTAAATATTCAAAACAAAATAATAAAACTTTGAACGTTACAGCTCTAATGTTTCTACTTTTAAAAATTTTATTTTTTCTACGTGTATCAAAAAAATCCGGCTATTCCGAACGGCAGATTTCGAACAAATTAGTTAGAATCTTTTTTAAAATTTTGAAAGGCTTCAGAAGAATACAAATTTTTCCTAGGGAAATTCAAAATGATTTTTTCTTCTGAAAAATTAATCCAATGAGAATATTTAAAAAGATTTACAAATTTATAAAAAACGAATGTGAAACATTTAAAGGAAATTTTTTCAATTTTTCAGAGTTTCAAAAACATTTGTAGGACAAATTCCAATAATTAGAAATAATGGTTAGAAGTTCTGAAAAACATATAATTAGACAAAATGCAAAACAAAATGTAAATGTTTCAAAATTTTTAAGGATTTTAAGGATTTTTAAACTATTTAAAATAAAAACAGTTTATAAAAAATGTAATCGTTTAATTTTTAATATTTTTAGCTCAAAATCGCTTAAACTAATATAATTTTGAACATTTTGAAATTCATTGATTGATTCTTCAATTTAGTTCATTGAAAATGATAACGTGAATTTATATTTTTGGAACTGAATCTAAATCTTCAAACTCTATAATTTATGAAAGTTTAAAATGTTTAATTTGGTAGTTTAACTGTGCTTAATTTAAAATTGCTCAGTTGAAAATTGTTAGTAACTTCCGTTTTATACCTGTAAATTATTGAGCATTTGAATGAAAAAAAAAATATATATATATATATATATGTATATAATGAAAAGACTTTTAAACTTCAGTTTTTATTAATTCAAATGGAAAAATGTTTGGCTTTAAATTTTGATTTTTTAATTTCATTAATCATGACAAATATTTTCAAACCGGGAAATGACAGGAAATCTTTTTTTTCTGATTAAAACGGCCACCCTGTTTTATGTTTGAATGGTACTTATTAAATATTTGCGGATGCAGGCAACATCCCCACCGCCTTGGAGGCTATTCCGGCATCGGCTCACTCAATAAACTTGACTTGGAGTATAGCAGATACCTATCATGACAATATTTTTGAAGTCTGCTACCATGCTGTCCACATCATGAAGGACACTTCGAATTGTGTTTTTGTGTACGTACAAAATTATTAAATATATAGTAATACACAAAATTACTACTTGCGAGTAGGAGCAAAACAAAATGAATTTTCTTAAAGGATTTTTTTTTCTTTTCTATAACATAAATTCTTAAGAATTGGTTCTTTTTTTCTTTTTTTTAAGTGACTAGACCCTAATTTATTTGCAGAAATGGCACCATGGCTACCATCGAGGATTTAAAGCCCTTCACGTTGTACCAATTCAAAATTAGAGTTTTGCCCGACGAACCGACTGAGAATAATGAATTCAGTCAGGCCATAGAGTGTTACACGTGTGAAGACAGTGAGTACCTTTAGAACTCTTTAATACCCGATTTTATTGAGTAATATGTTTATTATATAAATGTAAATTTGTTTTTGAATATCTAGTTTTGAAGATTTACAATGGATAATTGCATTTTTTAAGATATTTAACTGAGGACTTCAATATTTAATGTTTATTATCAAAATTTGTTTCAAATGGTGCAATTTTTAATTGTTAAAATTGAAATTTATTTAATTTTCAAGATTAATATTATACGTATTTGTAATTTTGAACATTTTTTTTTTCAATATGTAGTTAAATTTGGAAATCTCATTTTATCGTGTTTTTCGTTATTTTTTGTATATTTATGTGCACTAAAAACGTAAATTGCATTATTAGATCCATATTTTGCATTATAAAATATTTAAACTGAACAACAATTTTTTTTAGTAATTTGTCTTGCCTGAACCTCCCTGAAATATGTAAATTTTCAGTCATTAAAATAATTATACTTTTTTCAGCTGCGACTATGAAGTAATTTTTTTAAGCTCTGTGTACTATAAAAAGCGAAGTGTTTTTTCATAAAATTATTTTTTGAGTCAAATATACACTTTTCAGGGTGGCCGCTGTAATGGGAAATGACCGGGAATTTTCTGAAACCTGGAAATGACAGTGAATTTATTTCTTCAACAGTTTAGTAAATAATTAAAGTATAAAGAACTGAACAATAATTGATTTGACAAAACGATTCTGAATCCATTCAAAATTTGAGAATTTCCAGGTTATAACTGTTTGAATTCGAAAGTCTTAATACGAATTGAGATTAATATAATATCATTTATTCCGATAATTTTATTTTTAAATAACAATTTTAATGATTCATCAATAAAATATTTTTAATTCAAAGTTTTAGGTCTTCCTTTATATTTTTTTTATATTAAATTGAATAAATAAATTTATTGATATATTATTTTGATTAGTTTTCTTAGCTATTAAATATTTCACTGTTCATTTAAGACGAGTAAATTGAACACAAATATATGTAAAAGTAAACAATTTGGAATTGAATTGTTTTCCATAGAAATCTAGTAATAATAAAATTTTAATCATTAATAAATTTCTAAATAATTTTTAATTTGTAAATAATAGAATTTTAGTAATTTCAAGAGATATTTTATAGTTTTGAAAAGATTCAAAATTAATTAAAACCTTGAAATGTCTTCAAGTAATTGAAAAGAAGTGTATTAACATTTTTGTTTAGAATTTCTAGATATATTTTAAAATTAACCGAATTTTTCCTACAACTTTTGGAAAAATCCTGCAAATTAAAAAAAAAATCCTTAAAATCTTCCAGGTTCTGTTTTGATCATTTTGGAAAACTCTTAAAATCTTGGTAAATTTTCGGTTACAATAATTTTTCAAAATCAAAAATCATTTTCAATTTTCCTAGGAATCATAAGAAAATGTTTTTATTCTTTTTAAGCCTTTCACAATTCTTGAAAAGTTTCTAAATTTTTTGGTTGAAATCTTAAAAAATCTGCATTTTGTTTTAAATTTGGCTGTGGGCATTTGCACTAAAATTTCGGTACGAACAGCCCCATTTTTTCGGGTCACACACTTCGTGTAAATGATTTGAAATCATTTCAAGTTTTAAATTTAATTTTGATATTTTTTAAACTTCTAAATATCTCTTAAGGTTACTCTAATTTTTTTACCAATAATAAGTGCTCCTATTGTTATTTATAAATTCAAATTTTAAGGATTTTTGTTTAATTTGCAGGATTTTCTAAAATTTGTAGAAAAATTTGATTCGTTTAAAAATATATTTAAATGTTTCGAAAAAATTTCAACAATGATTTCAAATTTGGACAAATATAAAACCACTTCTAGATTTCTCAATGTTTTGAAATAAATTTTTTAAGTTTTGAAGGATTCTTAAAACATTTAAAATGATAATTTAACTTCTAATTTAATAAATGGTTAATTTAAAAAGAATTTATTTAAATAATTTTAATTTGTCTAGCTTAAAATTACTTTTAAAAAATTTTAAAGTTCATTGCTTGATTCTTTAATTTATAGTATTAAAAATGTTAACGTAATTTATATTTTTGGAATTTAATCTGAATCTTTGAACTCTATAATTTATAAAAGTTCTAAATTTTGCAATTCATCTGCATTTCATTAAAAAAAAAATTAATTAAATAGTGTTAGTACCTTCCACTTCATACGTGTAAATTTAATTTGTTGTTTATTGCTTTAAATGGAAAAATGTTTATAATAGAGTTCGATTTTTTAAATTTCATTGACCGTGAAAAATGTTTGCGAACCTGGAAAAAACCGTGAAATGACCAGGAATTTTATTCGTAGGTTAAAATGGCCAACCTGTTTTTTTTTGTTGTAATTTTCCATCTTTTCAGAACATTTGTTTAAATAATTGATTGTTAAAAAATATAAAATTTCCGCCGCGTCAGTGAAAGTCACCTGGACCAAGAATTGTCAATATTGAAAGATGTATAAATAACAATTTTTAATTTGCGATGATTTTGAAAATCAAAAGTCAGGAGTTTTTAATTTAAAATCTTCCAAATTGATGAATAAATATGTTTCTCAGTCCCTGGAAAGGTCGAGGATGTTCACTGGTTCCTGGGAAACAGCACTCTGATACGTCTAGCATGGAAGGAACCAACGAAAATAAACGGGATAATACAAAAATACTTTATTGTTTATACGATGGATCTCTCAAATTCGGATTTGTGGGAGAACATCACCGTTCCAGGTAACAAAACGACGACTAGCCTTCCAGGTTTGATTTCGGGAAGGCGGTACTTCGTGATGGTGCAAGCAGCCACTAAAGCCGGCAACGGAAAACCATCGGATCCTATAATCATTGTTGCGGGTGGCGGCTCTTCTAAAAAGCCTACTTCATCCGGTGAGCAAAAACCGTCGCCGAATGTCAAGACGGATCAAAGTCTCGGTAAGGGATATATTATAATAAATAAAAAATATATTTGTTTCGGAATCATCCATAAACACAGTTACCAGTTTTCACCAATTTTTAACACACCCCCCCCCCCTCCCTCGTTGACAACCGTTGATTTGGTTATGCCTTTATATAAAACTCGATTTTAAGTTTGTACTGATTTTTGTACTAATTTTTGGGTGTGTTTATAGATTCAAGTTGCCAATATGCTTATATTGTCTATGTGATCGTGTGGTGAATTATAAATTTCGGTATTAAATCAAAAATTAAAATTCACAATAAATTTTCAGAGTAAGTGTTAAAATGTGCCTAATTTTATTTTATTTGACGGTTAATCCGGGTAATATTAATTTTTTAAACTGAGAAATATACATTTTTAATCAAAAATTGAATAGTTAAACTTTTAATTAGAAAATAATGATTTGAAATCATAACAAAAAACGAATTTTCTACTAAGTAGTTGATTTTTTTTTACTAAATTATTGTTTCATTAGCATACGTACAAGGTTTAACAGAGAGATTAAAAATGTGCTTTGAAAAAATTTGATGTTGATGTTTATATTAAAAATAATCATAAGTTAGAAAACAACACTTACAAAGGGAGAATTCTAGAATCAATCTTTGTGAATAAATATAATTTTTTTCTATAAATTTAAAAACAGAAAGACTTAATGCATTTGGCGCGCTATTCGCTGTGCAATCGATTGCGCCCTCCTTATAAGAAAACACTATTGATCCATTGCTTGACTAATGTGTTTCGCTCCGAAAAATGTTAAAAATGTAATTTTAAATAATTAGAAACCTCTTTTGTTTTTGAATTTTCCTAATTAATTATGTATAATTTATAGTTCTTTGAATTTTATCATCAGACCCACTATTTTTTTACTTTGAAGATTTTTGTATGGTAACAGAATTTTTTTGTACTTATGTTTTTTTTGTATGACATGTATTTTTAAATTTATTAATTTTTATAATGTATTTTTTATTAGGTATAATTTGTCTGATGATGAGCGACATATTGGTCGAAACTTTAAATAATGAAATATGTTTGTTTTACTTTAACAATTAAATAAATTGGACTCGGATTATTCCCTGTCTTTTTATTTATTTAATTTGATCGTAAGACCGAAACAAATGAACTTCATATTCCTATTAAGGTAAATTACTGAATTTTTAAGAAAAGATAATGAATTATCAAATAAAAAATATGAAATATTGTTAAAAAGTTCATTTTATACCAGAAAATACGAATTTATAACAAACTACAAGTAATCTCAATCCAAAAGTATAATTTTGAACTAAACTAGATTAATTGTCCACCAAACAAAAGAACAACTAATTTTTAACAAAAAGTTGAATTTTTATTTAAAAAAGAACGATATTCGAACAAAAATGGAACATGTAAATTTTCACTTACGAAAGCAATTTTTCAACAACAAAAAAAAGGAATTTTCTACAAAGTTCTTTAATTTCCAACCAAAGAGATTAATTTTTAACTAATATTTTGAATTGTCTACCGAAAAATGCAATTTAAAGAATAGTTTAACTTAAAAACCTAGTCTTTAAATTTTTATCTGAAAAAGATCAATTTTTAAACAAGACGATTAATATCAAAAAGGCAAATATTCAATCAAATTCAAGAATTCTCAGTGAAAAAGTTTTTTAAATACAGAAAGAAAAAAATTTAATTTTTAAGAAAGTAATGTAACTTTAAAACCTAGTTATTAAATTTTTTAACTAAAAAGATGAATTTTCAAACAAAAAAGTTATTTTTCTACGGAAAATAATGAATTTTTAACAATATTCAAGAATTCTCAACTAATTTTGAACTAAAAAAATGAATTTTCGAACAATAATATTAATTTACTATAAAAAATACTTTTTTTAAATAAAATTCAAGAACTTTACCAAAAATTTTAATTTTTAAAGCAAGAAATTTTATTTTTATTTTGAAGAAAGTATTTCAACTTTAAAGCCTAGTTGTTACATTTTCAAGTAAAAAGATGAAGTTTTATAAAATTTCTACCGAGAAAAAAAACAATTTTTAACCAAATTTAATTATTCTTAACCAAAAAAGTTTAATTTTTAATTAAAAAGATGAATTTTTAAACAAAAAGATTAATGTGCTCCCAAAAAAGACAAATTGTTAACAAAATTCGTGATTTTTCAAACA
>NC_046664.1:33710283-33769274 GCF_010883055.1 Belonocnema kinseyi | reverse complement strand
CCCCCGTGACGTAGTTTATGGACGATCCTTTATCTATGATTTAATAAAAAAATCACTAAAAAATTATGTTATATTAGGAGTAATTCTCGGCTTGAGCATAAGTATCGTTTGCATCGGAGTCTGCTTGTGTAGCATGTACTGCAGAAGAAGATGGGAGACCTCGAGGTCATTGAGGGACACTCCGCAACCATTAAAGAGTCGCGGTTTGGTGAGAAATGGAAACGGATGTTGCATTGATCGTTCGTCAACTTCCGTTAGCCAACACGTGCCTCACAATCCAGTAAACGAGATTGAACTCTCGATTCTCTGTCCCCCAACCACTAATCCTCATGTAGATACTAAGGTATGGTTTGTAGGAACATTTTTTTAATTATTATTATAGGAGAATCATCTAGGAATCTAGGTGTTGTGATGCGAAGATATTATAAAACCCATACACATGACTATGTAACAGAATAGTCAGCAGGTCAGACTTTTTTGTCGGGAAAAAAATCTCTAACCGTTTTAGCTTACAATAGCCCTGTGCATCTCTTTATATTTCAGATTTTAACTTGACCCCGCAACTGTCCTAAGTTGATTAGTTCCTAATATCTCCAGCGCTGCGCTAGTTGTCCCATCACTCCCTGTTTTTACATAGAAAGCAATGGGACTAAATCACTTTTTTAATTTTTTAGTAAACAAAATGTTATTTCCATGCAACAAAATTCTTGAAATTAAAACAATGTTACTCATTTAACATTTCAAAATACTGTTCCGTCGTACAATAATCCTGGCAAATTGTAATATATCTTAGATATGAATTTCAATGAAAAGTAAAATATGATTCTTAAACTAAATTTACATTTGAAACCATTTTATTTAATAATCAGTGACAAATAAAATAATAAATTTCTTTAATAACTCTCTTTTATCATTACATCCCTTTAAGTATTAAAAATAAAGGTGTTAAAACATTGATTATATTTACATTTTGGACGTTTTATAAAAATATCATTTATATTTGTTCTTCTGAAAAATAGTTTTTTTGCAACAATTTAAATTATTGAATAAACTATTTTTGATTTTCTTTACATATTTTCATGTTATATGTTCTTGAATAAAAATTTAATTCAATTTCAATTACATTTTTCTCATTATATCCAATAGCGTAAGTACTCGCTAAACCCTCAAATATTAAGTTTGAACTTGTATACTATTAACACTTTTTTCACAAAACTATTGACATATTTTATTGATATAAATATTATTTACTGCGTTGTGAGATATAAAAAGGATTATATTTAACTTTTTATTCAAATTAAAATATAAATATTCCATTTTACCAAGTTTATTGGGTGAGGTTTTAATTCATGTTTTCCATTAGCATTTATATACATCGTTCGTAAACTTGTTTTGAAATATAAAATGATTAACATTCTTTTCATTTCCATATTTTTTTACGAATATAACATTTTGTTTATTAAAAAATAAAAATAAAGTGATCTACACCCATTGCTTACAATTCAAAAACAGGGACTGATAGGGCAACTAGCGCCGCGCTGAAGATATTAGGAACTGACCAACTTAGGACACTAAGGGATCGCCATTTTGTTTTCAGATGCACAGGGCTGTTTACAAAAATAATTTACAAACAGAACATCAAATAGATATTTTCACTTTAATCAACAGCTAACTTCACGTCGTAGATTACTGAGGGGAAAACAAGGGACCAAATGCATGGGATTCAGTTCATTTTTGCTAATTTTTTCTGCAAAAGTGTATTTGAAAAATAGTTTTTATTTTTTAATTCCTATTTAAGGCCATGCAATGAGTGGGTCACGTGACCAGATTCCTACCTTATCCTCACTTTTTTTATTTACCAACTAAATTTTAATAATTGTGAAAAACGCAAAACAAATTATTCACAACAAAAAACTTTTTTCTTAATTGTACAAATTTAGGAGCAGACCCACCATTCTTAGTGCTTCTTGTTTAGTATCCCAAATTTTCAACTCGATGTCGCGTTTCGTGTAAATAAAAGTTGGGAAATAAAAAAATTTGCGGTAAGATAGAAATCTGGTCACGTGACCCACTCATCACATGGCCTTAATGAAATAATAAAATTATAATATAGATTATTAACTACAAATATATTACAGAAATAAAGTTTTGTCCTATACATTGAATCCATTGTTTTCCCATCAGCTTTCAACAAAGTAAAATTAGCTGATGGTTGATGTGAAAATATCTGATAATAATCATTTTCCGACAAATTCACATATGGCACGCAACGGCATTGACTTAAGCTTCATTAAATGACCGATAGGTGTCGTTTGTTGAATTTCACCAAAAAGGTACAAATAAATGAGCAGTTTAACACAGACCTCGGACTCAACAGACTATTGACACTATTCGACACTTTTTATTAGCGATGGCACTATTTTACCACTATTTCGATAAAGATGATACTAAAGATAATATTTTCTCACAATTTTACAATAGTTGCATTTTTGATAAAAATATGAATTCTCAACAAACTACATACTTTTTTCACAAAAAATTGACCAAATTCGTTTCAAATCAGTCAGGATTTTACACTTAAAATCGCAGAATATTTCGGGGATGAAACATGTTGTTTTTCAGAGGAAATTAGGCAATAAGTTTTTCCTAATTTGCAAAACCAGGGTGTCTAGTGACCTTGAAAACCTTGAAAACCTGGAACTCTCATTGCATTTTTTTTAAATCTTGAAAACCTGAAATCTCCTTGATTTTTTCACGAAAACCTTGAATTTCAATTTTTTTCTTCTTTTAAAACAGTAATTTTATCGAAATGCGAAGTGTAATTAAAATCTTTTATCCTATTATGAAAGAAACATCTCGTTTAGAAAAAATCTTGCCGCTCAACATTTTTTTATTGCTCAAGATGTTATTTATCTTTTGTTCATTACGGAATAAATAAAGATATTTCAAGGCACTTTTTGTGGAGGTGTTCAACTTAGAAATTATAAAAATTATTAGTTTAAAACTTCGATGTCAATTCAGTTTCAGAATTAGAATAAGCCATGGCCGTACAGCGGATTTTTCGAGGAATTGACCACTCTGTTTTTTAGTCTACAACAGATTTCAAAAGGTTACCAAATATTTCAAAATATTTTAAATGTCCTTAACATTTCATATAGATTTCATGGATGTTAACGATTTAAAAAAGGCGCGCACGCCAGATTTCAATAAAGATTTCACAGCAATTTCACAAAAATTTTAAAACTTTAAAGATTTAAAGGATTTCAAAGATTTGAAAAAGGGTACAATACACCAGATTTCAAATATTTTAAAAATTTGAAACGATTTCAAGAGGTTTTAAAAAATTTTATAAATTTCATAATATTTCAAATAATTCAATGACTTCAACGAATACAAAAGATTTTCCAAACAAAGATTCATGAAAGATTTTATAAACATTTCAAAATATATCACAAAGATTTCAAAAATTTAAAACATTGAAAAAAGGCGTGTACACTAGATCAAAAAGTTTTCATAAAAATTCCCCAAAGATTTTGAATATTTCATAAAGATTTGGAACATTTCACAAAGATTTTAAAACTTACAAAAGAGCTTAAAGATTTAAAAAAGCGTATATTAAACCACATTTCCAAGATTCCAAAACATTCAAATTAAAACAATTTCAAAATTTTTTAGGAGATATCAAAATATTTCACTAAGATTTGTGATAATTTAAATAATTCCAAAGACTTTAAAAAGATTTCAAAAGATTTCACAAAGATTGCAAAGATTTTTAACATTGCACAAAAGTAAATAACTTCAAAATTTTTTAGGAGATGTCAAGATTTCACAAAAATTTCATAAAACATTTATGAAGATTTCAAAACAATACCAGAATTTCAAATATTTCAACAAGGGTGCAGTACACCAGATTTCAAGGATTTCAAAACATTTAAAAGATTTTTAATTATTTCAAAAGGTTTCAACCTTTGAAATTCGAGAAGATTTAAAAAGATTGTAATAATTTCAAACGAACAGAAAAGATTTCATGAACAAAGATTAAAGAAACATTTCAAAAATATTTCAAAGATTTGGAAACATTTCAAATATTTTCATATACACATTTAATATACATTTCTTTAAAGAATTCATAAGGATTTCAAAACATTTCAAGAATTTTGAAACATTTCAAAGATTTTAAGCAATATTAAAAGGTTTCAACACATTTGAGAAGATTTCAAACAACTTCAATGATTTTAAATAAACATAAAACATTTCGTAAACAAAGATTAAAGAAAGAATTCGAAAAAAGATTTCAAGAATTTTAAAGATTTTGCAAAAGCTTTGAAAAATGCCAAAAGATTTCTTAAAGATTTGACCTAAATTTCAAGATTTCACTAAGGTTTGTAATACTTCACAAAGATTTTAAAAGATTTCATAAAGATTTCAATGATTTTAAAGCCATTACAAAGATTTAAAAATACTCCTAAAGATTTCATAAAGACGGCTCATGTTCGCAAAAAATTAAGAATTTGTTTATTTACAATTCGGCTTTCTTTATACATGTTGAGTAATAAAAAATGAAATGACTCATTTTTTACATGTATGACAAACGTTTATTTCATTATTTGATGTAAAAAAGGAGACCTGGAAAATTTTGATTTTCTTGACCTGGAAAACCTGGAAAGACCTTGAATTTTGTTCCTAAGAATCTCTAGACACCCTGAAAATAAAGATTTTCTAAAAAGTTATGCGTATTTGAATTTTTTGCTTTGTTTCTCAAAAAACTAGATTTTTTGCTTCAACCTCTATAACTTTTGGTCTAATTAAAATGTTTATTATTTTCTTTTTTTCCAATTGTTTTTTATCTTGTACTTTGATAATGAAGGTATCTTGCAAGTTTAATGCTTGCTGAATAACTTTTGTAGCTAAGAGAATTCTTTTTTCTGACAATCGATTTTTTTACTGTTTCTTAGAAGCAATGACAGATATGACAACATGTTGAGATAAAATTTTGCATATCTAAAAAAGTTATATGAAAAATATGTTAGCAAGCATCAAACTTACAAGAAATATTCTTTATCAAAGTAAAAGTTTAAAAAATGGCAACAAATTTAAAGGTGTTTTAAAGGAAAACATCGGGTTTTTGGCAAGTCAAAGTACAAAATTCAAATATGCATAACTTTTTAGTACAGTGAAATTCTTCAATAACCCTCCCTTCTATAGCTCCTCCGAGAATTAAGGCCGCGCTGCATGTAGGTGTAACCGGAACTGCGCGGGATATGCGACTGTCACTCAGGCGAGCACTCAAGCATGAACAAACAAAAGCGGAGCGGGTTATAATGAGTTAGTTCCCATCCACCGTCAGCCACAAAATTGGCACTATAGAAGAGTTTCACTGTAATACTTTTTTTTGTAAATCGAAAAAATATGAATCGCCTAATTTTCTCTAGAAAATAACATATTTCGTCCCCGAGAGATTCTGCAATTTCAAGAGTAGGACCCTGTTTGGTTTGAAATTGATTCGGACAATTGAATTGTGTACCAAATTGTTGAATTTTCAAGCCAGACGAAACGTTTAAACTAAAAAATATTTTAATTTTTATTTAAAAAATAGTTGAATATGAACAAAAAAAGACGAATTTTCAACAAACAGTTGCATTTTTAACTAAATATTTTGAACAATGGATGTGATGTTAGTACAAATTTTAGTTGAATAATTTTTCGTTCCTAAAACTGTTTAACTAAATATTTGAATTTGTTAGCTAAAAAGGATCAAGTTTGAAACAAAAGTGGTGTCAATTTTTATTGAAAATTAATTTTCAATTTGAAAAAAAATGAATTTTTGGCAAAGGAGTTTAATTTTGTACCAAATAGCTGAATTTTATATCAAACGGATATTTTCAAACCGAGAATATACATTTTTGATAAAAAAAATTTACTTTATAACAAATGAGTTGAATTTTCAACTCATTAATTAAATTTTCACAAGAAAGAAATAAAGATTTAACTAAAATGATGAAATTTCAAATAAAAAATTGAACTTTTAAGAAAGCAGTTCAATTTTCAACCAGAGTTTTTTTTATTTAAGAAGATGAATTTGGATCCTCAAATTAAATAGAATGATTTTCGACCGTGCAGTTGCATTTTAACCAAAAAAATTTATTTTCTACCCAAAAAGACGCATTGTCAATCAAACACATCCATTTTCTACCAAATAGTTTAATTTTTATCAAAAAAGATTTATTTTCTACCAGAAAAGACGAATTTGAAACAAAATATATCAATTATCAACTAAACGTTTATTTATTTTTTTACTAAATAGTTAAATTTCATACCAAATTATGGAATTTTTAAACCTAAAAGACGAATTTTATATAAAACAGTGGAATTTTTAACCCGAGAATATGAATTTTCGACAAAAAGTTAATTTATAACCAATCAACTGAATTTTCTACTCAATATTTTAATTTTAAGTTAAAAAATATGAACTTTTAAGAAATTATAACAAGTATAAACCAAGAAGTTGAATTTCAATCTAGAAATATGAATTTTTAACGAAAAATGCAATAATAGTTGATATTTCAACCAAAAAAACTTAAATTTTAATTAAGAAACTGTTGGATTCAATCAAGAAATACTAATTTTCAACAAAATACTTGAATCCTCAACTTAAACAGATTAATTTTTAACCGAACAGTTGGATTTTTAACCAGAAAATTGATTTTCTACCAAATTGTTTAATTTTCAAACGAAAAAGATCAGTTTTTGAATAGACAGTTACATTTTTAACCAAAAAAGATGAAATTTTAAACAAAAAGAGATACGTTTTTAAACCGAAAAGATGAATGTTCAACAAAATAGTTGAATTATCAATTTAAAAAATATCTGTTAATCAAGAAAGAATGAAAATTTGAATCAAATTGTTGAATTGTCAATCCAAAAAGACAAATGTTCAACAAAACCGTTTGAATTTTCAACCAAGAAGTATGACTTTTTAACAAAATTGGTTAATTTTCGACAAAATAATTTAATTATAAACCAAATCATAAACTTTTTATATATAAAAAATATGAAATTTTAACAAGATATTTGATGGTAAGATTTTCAATCGAGAAGAATGAACTTTCAACCAAAAATAGTTTCATTTTCTTATTGGTTGTGATTGCCTGTGATAAATAAATAGTGAATTTGATCAATCACAGACTAAAGAAAAAGCGTTTAAAATAAACATTGGGTTTTATTTTTAATACTTTACACTATTTTGACACATTTTTTAAATTTGGTGACACTATTTTTGATCTCTGAAGTGACTCCGTAGCCTGTTAACGTCTCGGTACTATCTAATTCTTATTATATAGTTTTTAACATCCATTTTCTAATTGAAAGCATAAAAAATGGTTTTTAATTAATTTAAATAAATGAAACTAACCAATTGCAGGGTTCCCAGCCCAATGGAATTGTCGAAACAGGTGCGAAGGAGCCTTTATTAAATCCATGGAACTCGAACGGAGACAGTAAAGACCTCCGAATAACGGAAAATCCACAGGTAACTATTCCTATTCCGAATTTCAGGCCTCACATATCGGTCCCTATACAAATAATCAGGATGGCTACACAGTACACACTCACTATTAGTGATTTTTTTCTCAAATCACTTTTCAGTCAGTTTTTTTATACCTATTTCTGATTTATCTTGAATTATTTTTAAATATTTCATGGCATTTTTAAAGTTTCCTAGACATTTTTAACAGATTTCAATAATTTGAAGAAATTTTTAAGATTTTGGAATATTTTTAAAACTTCTAAGGAATTTTCAAGAGCTTTAATTTGAAGTATTTTAGGCAATTTTAAAAATAACTTCAAGAAATTTTTTATTAATTTTATTAGCGTGAAGGGAGTTTCAAGTGTTTGAAATATTTTAGGATAGAGAATTTTAGCGACTTTCAAATGATATGGAACGATTTTAAAGGTTTTTAAATATTTTAAACGATCTCACAGGATTTGATCAAATTTCCGAGGAGTTCAATGATTTTAAGAGATTTTAAAGCTTCAAGGTATTGTAATTCAGGAAATATCGTAATAGAATTTTACGGGATTTTATAATATTTTAGTGGATATTAAAGAATTTATTCACGAGAAGTGAAGTATTTCGTAAGATTTCAAATAATTCGAAATATTTTAGAAAATATGAAGATTCCAAAGAATTTAAATTGAATTCAGTAATTTGAGAGGATTTTAAAGAGTTTGAAATATTTTAGGGTAAATAATTTCCTAGAATTTCGTAATGTATGGAACAATTTTACTGGGCTTATAAGGTTTTAAAATTCTTTTAAAGATTTCGCGGGATTTTATAAGTTGTTTTGTAAGGTTTCAAAGATCTGAAGATATTTAAAATTATTTTTGGAATTCATCCCGAATTTTTATTAATGTATCCCGAATTATTTTAAATCTTCAGAATCCTTTTGTATTTTTTTAATTCACTTGATTTTTCTAAAGTAACTCAATTCTACTTAATTGAATAGATTTTTTAGAATTTTAATAAGTTTTTATTAACTTGACCCTAAGAATTAATTAATAAAAAGATCAAAGGGTTTTTAATATTTTAAGATATTCTTTTCAAATATCTTGACATTTTCAAGACCTTTAAAAAATGGAAAAGGATTTCAAAAAATTTTAAAGGGTTTAAAGTATTTTAAGTTATTTTAAAAGATTGCAAATCAATTTTTTTATTTATTTCAGTAACTTAAGGGGATATCAAAAGATTTTTGAAATTTTAAGAAATTAAAAAAAAATCAAAAGTTTGAAAGGATTTCAAAGAATTTTTAATATTTTACGGCATTTAAAAAAATTCCACGGCATTTTCATGAATCTAGAACAATTTAATCACAACTTTCCAAAGCTTTTAATAATTTAAGGGATTTTGGTATTTTAGTGGGTTTCAAAGAATTTATTCAAACGAAGTGAGGGATTTCGTATGGTTTTACATATTTGATGAGATTTTCAAATATTTTTCGCAATTCATTTGAAATTCGCCTTGAATTCTTATCAATTTATTCTGAATTGTTTTAAATTCTTTTTAATTCTTCCAAATTCACACAAAGTTACTCATTTCAGTGAATGGAAAAAAAAGTTTTTGATTCATCTAAACCTTAAATGAAATTGATCACCTTATATTTGTAGGCAGTTCATAAACATTCTTTTATATGCCCTTTAATTTTTTCTAAACTAATTTCAAAACTACTCAAATTCAATTTTTTCACATTTTTGAATTTTTTCAATTCACTTGGATTTTTTTTTTTAATTCAGCTTGATTTTGTATGAATTTCGTCGAAATCGTCCCATTTACCTTAAATTCTACTAAATTCACTCAAATTTCACTAAAATGTATTAAGTTTCTTCAAAATTTTTAAATTATTTCCAATTCATTGAAATTCTTTCAAATTAAATATAAATTAGTAGGGTTTCAAAGTCTGTAAGAGATCCGAAGTTATTTTTTGAAACTCATCCTGAATTATTATTAATTTACTTTGAGCTCTTTTAAATTGTTTGGACTTCTCTTGAATTTTGTTGATTTACTTGAATTCTTCTAAATTAACTCAATTCAACTTAATTCAATGATTTTTTTTTTGAATTTTCAAAAGTATTTATTTACTTGACCCTAAGAAGTAATTAATAAAAAGGTCAAAGGTTTTTCAATATTTTAAGGTATTGTTTTCAAATATCTTGACATTTTCAAGAGCTTTACAAAATTGAAAAGGATTTCAAAAGAGTTTAAAGGATTTGAAGTATTCCAGGTTACTTTAAAAGATTGAAAATCAATTTTTAATCTAATTTTCATCAAATTCTTTTAAATCCCATTGAATATTTCTAAGCTTATTTCAAACTTACTGAATTCAACGAAGTTTTTTTCATATATTTAAATTTTTTTTCAATTCATTTGAATTTTTTGACATTGATTTTAATTTTTTTAATTCACCTTGAATTTTTATGAATTTTATCGAATTCTTCACATTTCAAATAAATTGACTCAAATTTTACCAAAATTAATGATTTTTTTCAATTATTTCAATTCATTTAAATTCTCTTAAATTCTTTTAAATGAAATATAAATTAGTAGGATTTTGAGATTGAAAATATCTGCATTTTTTAATTCGCCCTGAATTTTTATTAATTTATCTTGAGTTCTTTAAAATTGTTTGCAATTCTCTTGAATTTTTTAATTCACTTAAATTATTATAAATTAACTTGATTCAGTGATTTTTTTGTTGAATTTTCAAAAGTATTTATTTTATTGATCTTGAAGTGTGTACTTCACCTAAAATGCTTAGGCATTTCATCAGATTCTTTTGAATCCCCTTGGATTTTTCTAAGCCCATTTCAAACTTATATAATTTAATGAAGTTTTTTCATATTTCTAAATTGTTTTCAATTCATTTTAATTTTTTAAGCTGATTTTAATTTGTTTAATTCACCTTGAATTTTGATGCATTTCATCGAATTATTATCATTTCCTTTAAACCCAACTAAATTGACTCAAATTTTAACAAAATCAACGTTTTTTTCAATTTTTAAAATTATTTCCAATTCATTTAAATTTTTTTAAATTCTTTCAAATTAAATATAAATTAGTAGGGGTTTAAGTTTGAAAAGATCTTATTTTTTTCCACCGTGAATTGTTATTAGTGTACCTCGAGTTCTTTTAAATTCTTTGGAATTCTTTTGAATTTTTTTTATTCACTAAAATTCTTCTAAATTAATTCAATTCAACTTAATTCAATGATTTTTTTTGTTTGAATTTTCAAAAGGTTTGATTAAACTGATCTTGAAGTCTTTTATTCCACCTAAAATTCATTTTCAATCTTTTAAATTCTTTTAAATTAAGTATAAATTAGTAGGGTTTCAAAGATTTGAGGAGATTTGAAATTTTTATGGAATTCATCCTGAATTCTTATAAGTTTACCCTATACTTTTAAATTCTTTGGAATTCTCTTGCATTTTTTTAATTCACTTGAATTCTTCTCATTTTAATTTAATTCGACTTAGTTGAATAATTCTTTTTTATTTTAAAAGTTCGTATTCAATTGATTTTGAAATCTTCTAAGCTCGCCTAAAACTTTTAGACAATTCATTCAAATCTTTTGAATTTCCTTGGATTTTTTTGTAAGTTCATTTCAAACTTAGTTAATTCAAAGAAGTTTTTTTTAAATATTTCTAAATTGTTTTCAATTTTTAAAAAATTGTTTACACTAATTTTAATTTTTTAATTCACCTTGAATTTTTATTAATTTTATCGAGTTCTTCTCATTTCCCTTAAATTCCACTAAATTGACTCAAATTTTACCAAAATGGAATTGTTTTTTTATTATTCCCCATTCATTAAAAATCTTTTTAATTATTTTAAATTAGATATAAATGAGTAGGGTTTCATGATTGAAGAGATTTGAATTTTTTGAATTCATCTTGAATTTTTTTAATTCACTTGAATTCTTCTCATTAATGGATTTTTTGTTGAATTTTCGAAATATTTATTTTATTGATCTTGAAGACTTTTAACCTCAACTAAAATTCTTAGGCTTTTATCAAATTCTTTTGAATCCACATAATTTTTCTAAGCTCATTTCAGACTGACTGAATTCAACGAAGTTTTTCATATGTTTAAATTGTATTTATTTCTTTAAAAAAATTGTAAACTGATTTTAATTTTTTTTTTTAATGCACCTTGAATTTTTATGAATTTGATCGAATTCTTCTTATTTCCCTTAAATTCAACTAAATTGACTCAGATTTTAGCAAAATCATTGGAATTGTTTGTTTTTTTTTATTATTTCCAATTCATTTAAATTCTTCTATATTCTTTTAAATTAAATATAAATGAGTAGGGTTTCAAAGATTTAAAGAGATTAAAATTTTTTTGCAATTCATCCTGAATTCTTATTATTTTAACCTGAGTCCTTTTAAATTCTTTGGAATTCTCTTGAATTTGTTTTAATTCACTTGAATTCTTCTCATTTGAACTCAAATCGACTTAATTCAATAGATTTTTTTTTAATTTCAAAAGTTTGTATTCAATTGATTTTGAAATCTTTTAAACTCGCCTAAAATTTTTAGACAATTCATTAAAATCTTTTGAATTCCCTTGGTTGTTTCTGTAAGCTCATTTCAAACTAAGTATATATCCAACGAAGTTTTTTTTCATATGTTTAACTTGTTTTTAATTCTTTAACAAAATTTTTAACTGATTTTAATTTTTTTAATTCTCCTTGAATTTTTATGAATTTCATTGAATTCTTCTCATTTCCCTTAGATTCAACTAAATTGACTAAAATTTTACCAAAATCAATGGAATTGTTGTTGTTTTTTAAAAATTATTTTCAATTCCTTTTCAAATATTTTGAATCAAATATGAATGAGTAGGGTTTCAAAGAGTTGAAGAGATTAAAATTTTTTTTGGAATTCATCCTGAATTCATATTAGTTTACACTGAGTTCTTTAAAAAATTTTGGAATTCTGTTGTACTTTTTTTAATTCACTTGAATTCTGTTTTTTAATTCACTTTGAATTTTTATGGATTTCATCTCATTCTTTTAATTTACCTTAAATTCTTCTGAATTCATTCCAATTTTACGGAAAGCAATGCAATTTTCTTGACTTTTAATATGTTTTCTAAAGCATTTCTGATGAATTTGTTACCCTTTGAGCGCGAAAAAGTACCCTTTGGTCCCTATACTTTCATCCCATAGGTATTGTGAGGCCTTGAATTTTCTTTTAATCCAACTTCCCAATCCCGCCATTGATGACTAAAAAAAAAAATTCCTCTAGTACAAAGCGAGAGGTAGCCGTACTTCTAGCAAACAACAGGAGCATGACTTGGACGACACGCAACTAACCATGGTCAATTGTACTTTACGTAGCAGCACCAGCAGTCTAAACAATAACGGAGGCTTGACAAGTATAGCTTCTTCAGAGAAGATTGTGTCCAATTTCCTTCCAGTCCTCGAGCCGAATGGCTGAAGGCCAAGGAAATTTCGTTTCTCTAAGGTTAGAGAAGCAAAGGCAGTCTCTCCTGGTAAGATTAGCAATCTGTGATGCCGCTGTAAATCAATGCGAACCCTCTTTGGTACAAGTCTGGTTCATGCTTTAAAAACAAATAGATCTTACGGGATTAGAATTTAGGCAAACAAGAAAAAAGATACGTTTTAGCAGACGGAAAATCGCAGTGAATCGCGCATCGTCCAGCACTTAATCTCTACAATTGCTACAAAAATTCGGTGCCTAACGTTCAAGGAACGGCATCAATCGTGTAAATAACACTTGATGTCCATAGCCGTTCTTCATTTCGCGACAAAGCATCCTCTTCAATTAAGGACCACCGATATTGCGTCACTTTTCGTTATTCATCTACTCGGGGATGATCAGTTTCATATTAAAATTCTGTATCGTGCCAGAATCAAATTTCAAGAGAGGAATATCTGTGAAACAAAACTTGGTTCAGAAGCGAGCCCGTTCCGCATTCCACAAAAGAGAGAAAACAAGTGACAAGAGTGGGGGGGGGGGAGACCGAAAAAGATCATTCCTAATTTCGGGGAAAAGCAGATTCATAGGTGCGTTGGATGCGCTCTAAATCTTATTGATTTCCATCTCTCAGATCAACACAGTCATTCCATAATCTACCCTTACGCGAAACAAAGGAACTGCATTATTATATAGTTGAAATCCAATCTATGGTCGAATCTTAAGAATCGATTTATTAGCATAGGGGGAACGAGCACAGATTTTCATTTTATACAGGGAAAAGAGCCTCGAAAGCAGAGGATTTTATTTTAAATTTTTATCTAATGTTTAACTTTTTTCAATCAGTTTTTAATAATTGTCGGTATAAAAGCTATTAAACAAATTTACCACAAAAAATCTTTCCATCCTCTGTTCTTAATCAGGGTGTCTACTTTTAACATTTTAAATTGGTCAAATAGGGTGGCTCTTGGATCGGGAATTCAATAAATCACAGTGAATTTATTTTCTAGTTTATTTGAAAATGTTAGTTTAAACAAATATTTTAATTGTTCAATCCAGATTTTTTTAAATTTAAATGAATTTCTAAATGTTTCAGTTTAAGATGATGCTTGAATTGTTGCGCATTTGAGTGGCCACCTAGTAATTTTAATAAATTTTTTGACCGGGAATTTTACAGATCTAATGAAAATTCTGTCCAAGTAAACGCGTTTGAAGTCGAAAATTAAAAAAACAAAACATTTTTCTTTTGTCAACTGTAAATATAATGAAGAAAATATTTTTAAAATGATTTGTACTTCAAGTATTAAAATGTGAACAATAATTGATTTTACAAGATGATTTTCAATCAGTTTGAAATTAAGGAATTTTCAGATTTTAATGTAAAAAATTAAACGTCCGATTGAAACCTCGTAAACTATTTTCAACTTAATAATAAATTCATAATTATATATTAGTAATTATAAAGGCTTTCATTAAATATAAAATATTGTTTCAGTCTAAAATATTCCATTTTTAACCCATGCAATTTGTAGTTTTTTAATTAAGACACGAGGATAATTATTTAATATTCAGAAATATTTGACTGTTCATTCAAGACAAATAAATAGAAACCACATATTTAAAAGTAAACAATTTAAAACTGAATTCTTAGACATAGAAAGCCTTAAATTGTTAAAATTTCGAAGAGATTTTAAACTCTGAATGTTACAATTCTAATTGTTATTTGAAAACAAAAATGATTTATTAGCGAAATTGTTTAATTTTGATGTATGAATAACAATTAAACACTTATTATTTGTAGAAAAAATTTGAGGAATTTTAAGAATTTTTTTTAAGTTTTGAAAAGATTGAAAATTAATTTAAAACATTTAAAATGATTTCAAATAATTTGTAATTATTTCAAATAATTTAAAAATTATTTTTCATTTTTTTAAATTATTTTGAGAAAATATTAAAAAAGATTTCCAAAATTGTCAAAAAAGAATCTGGAAGATTTTAAGGAAAATTTTTTTAATTTGTAAGATTTTCCAAAAATCGTAGGAAAAATTCGATTAATTTTAAAAGATATCTAAAAATTCGGAAAAAAATTCAAAAATAATTTTTAATTTTACAAAATTTGAAACAACTTCTAGATCTCTAAAGATTTTGAAATAAAATTTTTTAACTTTTTAAGGATGTTTAAACTATTTAAGATGAAAATAATTTAACTTCTAATTTAAGATGTGTTTATTTTTAAGAAGTTTAGTTTTCCAACTTTTAATATTTCCCTCTTATATATGCTTAAAATAATATAATTTGAGAAAAATTTATTCATTGATTGATTCTTTAATTTAGAGCATTGAAAATCATAATGTAGATTTATATTTTTGGAATTGAATCTGAATTTTTGAACTGCACATAATTTTTCAAAGTTAAAATTCTCAATTTTGCAGTTTATCTGGATTAAAAAAATTTAATCTTCAATTTTAAGAATTCCACTATAATTTATAGTTTATTTTATATTACTTCGAGTAGTAAAACATTTAGATTTAGAGTTCGAATTTTTAAATTGTTTTGACCATGAAAAATGTTTACGAGCGGGGCAAATATCCGGGAATTTTTTCTTCGATTAAAACGGCCACCCTGAATTTTTGAGATTTTTTAATTATCTGCTTTCCAAAGTAGATTCACATGTTTTAATTTTTTTGTAACTTATGTACCTTTGGAAAAGACAATCTGATTAATTCTTTCGTGTGCTCTTTAAATGAAACAAGCCAGGTTCTCACATAAATGAATACCTTCATTTCTGATTCCATTATTCAGAAACATTCTATACCATGGTTTTGTGGTGGATTAAAAATTCTAAAATATTTTTCGAGCTACAGCAAATTAAAAGTTGGTAAAGACAAATACCAGAAGAAAATCTGTAGTAAGATGATTCAGATAAGCAAAACGAAAAATCAAAGAAAAAGTTGCTGTTGCAAAAGCGAATTCATTTTTAAAGTTCTGTGAAATCAAATACTTTTCGAATCCATCCAGAGCCATGGTTTTTTTTTTTTTAATCAATCTTTGGTCCTTTAGTTGACTATTCATAGTACCTAAGACACAGTATAAAACAAACCTACCAGATAGACATACTAGACTGGTGCATGTTACCATGACAGAGAAAAACTCAACTCAGTACCTGATAGACTAAGTTATATCGTTTAGAGTGAGATGTAGGCATGTCAGTGTTATTACTCTACCACAATTAATTACTGTTATTTATTACTTCACACATTCAGCCACATATTATTACACCATTGAATTTTGCAATAACTTAATGACTGCAAGCACACAATGAAGTTATCCAATTTTCATTTACAGATAGATTTTTTTAAACAGTTTTCATTTACAGGTAGATTTTACAGATTTAATTTACAGTTTTGTTCAGTGTTCAGATCATATTTATCATCTTGTTTACCAGATATTTTATATTTTTTTGATTTTCCTCGTGTCTGACATCAGAAAAAAAACGACCAGATTCGTTGTTCTGATTCTAGTCACGCACATATGAAAATTCGACATTATTCAAGCATTTAGGCCTCACAGACCGGTCTCTATATCCCAGATTGTACCCTATTTGCAGCCCATAATAGAATTTAAAAAACAATTATTATGAGATCAAAGCTTCCAAGATTCAGGAATTTTGAAAAAAAGTAGCAAAAATCAAGGAATTTCTGTGAGAAGTAACTGTCAAAAACAATTAGGGCTGCTTAGTCACTTTTTTTTCTTAAATCACTTTGTAGTCTTCTTTCACTAAATAACTCTTGGGTTGATAATTATTCAAATTTTAAAAGTTTTACAAGATTTCAAAAGATTTTACATATTTGAAGAAAGTTATGAAATTATTTTTATTTGTTTGGAGAGATTTCAAAGCGCTTGAAATATTTTAGTATAAAGAATTTTCTAGAATTTCGAAAGATATGGAACAATTTTACAGGACCTGTAAGGTTTTATTATATTTTAAAATATTGCATGTGATTTTGTAAGGTTTCTGAGGATTTTAATTATTGTAAGTGTGAGTAGGGTTTAAAAGATTTGAACAATTTTGAAATTCGTTTCTTGGATTCACGCTGAATTCTTATCAATTTATCCTAAATTCATTTAAATTATTTTGAATTCTTTTGAAATTTTTTAATTCAATTGATAAAATGATCAGAGAATTAGAAGGATTTTTTTAATTCCTTAGAATTTTCAAGCGCTTTAAAAAATTTAAAAGAATTTCAAAAGATTTTAAAGGATTTGAAATATTTTAGTACATATTAAAAGAGTCGCAGAAATTGTTTATTTATTCGAACAGTTTGAAGGGATTTCAAAGAATTTAAAATATATAAGGGTAGTTTAAAACATTCCAAAGGGGTTATAAGAGATTTAAACAGGTTCAAGGAATTTAAAATAATTTAAATAATTTTAAGGGATTTTTAGAATTATTCCCCATAAATTTAAATTCTTCTGATTTGTTCTGTAGTCATTCGTCAGTGTTTTGGTTAGATATTATTAGGATTTTAAAGATTTAAAGAGATTTTGCAATATTTGTTTGCAATTTACTTAAAATCCGCTCTGAATTCGTATTAATTTATCCTGAATTCTTTTGAATTTTAACAAATTCACTCAATTCTACTCAATTCAGTGGATTTTTGAAAAGTTTTTGTTTAATTCATCTTGAAGTCTTCAAAACTCAAATTAAATTCTTAGGCATTGCATCCAATTATTTTGAATTGTTTTTAATTCACTTTATTGCTTTTTAAATTCAGCTTGATATTTTAGGAATCTCACGTAATTCTTCCCATTTTCTTTAAATGCCTCTAAATTCACTTAAAATTGTATTGAAATCAATGGAAGTTCTTTTATTTTAAAAATTATTTTCAATTAATTTGAATTCTTTTTTTGTTAAAAATTTAGTAGGATTTCAAAAATTTGATGAGATTTGACATTATTTTTTGGAATTCACCTTGAATTCTCATTAATTAATCCTAAATTCATTTCAATTCTTTGGAATTCTTTTCAATTTTTTTCAATTCAATTGATAAAATGACCAAAGGATTTGAAGTAGTTTTTTTAATTCTTTAGCATTTTCAAGAGCTTTAAAAAATTTCTACAAGTTTTAAAAGATTTTAAAGGATCTGAAATATTTTAGAACATTTTAAAAGATTCCCATAATTTTTTATTTATTTTAACGGTTTGTAGGGATTTCAAAAACTTTGAAATATTTTAGGGTGTTTTAAAAGATTCCAAGGGATTTTGCAAAGATTTAATGGGATTTCAAAAGATTTAAATAATTTTAAGGGGTTTTTGAAATTATTTCCAATTTATTTAAGTTCTTTTGAATTGTTTTATAGTCATTAGTCATGTTTTTGGTTAGAAATTAGTTGGGTTTCAAACATTTAAAGAGATTTTCAAATATTTTTTGCAATTTAAAATTTGCCCTGAATTTGTGTTAATTTATCCTGAATTCGTTTGAATTTTTCAAAATTCACTCAATTCTACTCATTTCAATGGATTTTTGAAAAGTTTTTGTTTAATTCGTCTTGAAGTTGTTAAAATTCAATTAAAATTCTTAGGCATTCCATCAAATTCTTTTGAATGCTTTTTAATTTTTCTAAACTCATTTCAAATTTACTGAATTTTTTCATATTTTTGAATTAGCTGGATTGGTTTTTGAGTTATTTTGAATTTTAATTGAATTTTTTGTAGCCATTCATTTTTTTTTAATTTTTAATTTTTAATTAATTAATTTAATTGAATTTTTAATTTGAATTTTTTAAATTCACCCTGAGTTTTTATGAATTTGATCGAATTCTTGTTTACCTTAAATTCTTCTAATTTCATTCCAATTTTACGGACACAAATTAAATTTTTTTTATTAAAAAAATCCCTGTGAGGCCTGATTTAGTTTTCATAATTCAGATACCAAAAAATGCCCACAGAATATTTGTAATCCGGAAAATAATTCGGGGATTGGAATATCCTCGTTCGCATTAACTGTACAGTAAGTTTACAATAAGTAACAAAAAAAAACTTCAAGGTGTGTTACTTTTTCCTTCAAAAGTTCAGAAAAAGTACCATAAGTTTCCAGACATATTTACTGCCTACTTTTAATCCAATTTAATCAAGCAGCTCGCTATTTGTGTATGTTGCACGTTTTTGTGTAAGTTTTATCATAAGATGTTTAATTATTGGGATCCGTGAATCATGTACAAGCTGACGTTTGTGGTTTTTAGCTTGTGAGCACTGTGTTAATATTTACGCACCTATCAATCAGAAAAGCAGATAATTATACTGCGACATTTTTCTTTTTTTTTTGGCGCTGTATTGCGAGGGTGAAACTGTTCTTTTTTTTAAGATACTTTAACGTTTGAATTTTGATAGGTAGCTTTTGTGTAAGTAAAGTGTTATGAGGGCTAGTTATCTCAGTTATTTTACATTCTATTGTTTTAGCGGACTACCGATCTAGAATAATGATCTTTTCTCGCTTTTAGCGATTTTTATGTTTATTTCTATTTTTATTCTATTAGTATTTAAGACTTTCTATACCGGTGAAAAAAAATTTCCATAATCTCAAGAAAAGTCTGATCTGATAAAATGGTGATAGCAACGGTTGACAGAAATCAATTTTATGAATTATTGTAATATAATCAAGTGACGAATTTTATTAGTAACAGGTTTTTGCACACTGCCGTTATTACATCTTCGTGTGAGGCCAAACACAAGAGACTGCATTTACAGACTTTTATCTACACAATAGCCAGCCTAAAAGCTAGTTAGAAAATCTCCACTTTATAGACTCAAAAGAGCACTCGACTTTTTCGAGCTCTTCCATACCAGAGAAACATATATACATATTACATTTAATAACCAATAGTTAATAAAAGCTCTGAAGATATAACAACGGGCGTGAAACGCGTGCAGAAATTTACGCGTAGGGGAAACATCTCTGCAGTGGATAATTATTAATTAAGGGCACAAATAATAAAAAAATAATTAATTTTAATTTATAAGTACGTACAGGTTCGTAACTACTATTTAAATTAATTATTTCAGATTTATTATTATTTTTATTAAATGATTATCCACTGTAGGGAGGTTTTCTCTTGCCAGGTTTATAATTTTTCAGAGTCGCATAATGATTCCACATTTATACGTTCTATTGTTCAGATCACCACACAATCCCGTTATATTTTTCCATAAATATGTTTATTTTTTATGTTTATTTAACGTTTCGAATTTAAGGCCCTAATGCCCATTTCTTTTATGAGCAAGTTGTTCATGTAAAACAAAAAATATTTTTCTCCGCTACCACTTCAGCATTATTCACCGTCTTGAATTTCGTAATATTTCCAAGTAATGACACAGATGTGATAGGTTTTTTTTAGAAGTTGTAGATTCAAAAGTAGGGTCACCGTGCTAAGGATTATTAATCTTTAATGAAGACACTCTTTGAACCAGGAAACTCCAAGTACAAAATAATACTATATTGTCGGTAAAAGGTCGCTCAACAATTTCTATCGATTCTCAAATATTTATGACAAAAACCCAATAATATTTTTACAAAAACACAATTTTCTTTCTATTTTTTTAAAACAAGAGAGGGAATTTTTAATAATGTTATTTTTCTTGTCTATTTCAATTGAAATTATTTCTAATTTTAAAAAATCTTGTTTTCAAACTCCTATGTTTAAAACAAATAATAGAATTTATATCAATAAAAAAATTCCCTAACAATTGCCAAAGAGACTGAGCAGCAATCGATAGACTTTGGAGATTCGTTCAATATATTCCCGAGAAATTTCTCCCCATTCTCGGAATTCCTCGATAGCTTGTTAAAATTGTACAATAGATTTCGCAGGACGGGGAGATGTTCTTAATCAATAGGGTGGTCCAAAAATGGATTTGAAATTTTTTTTTGAATTTTATACATATCACCCACAAATTTACCCGAATCAACAAAAAAATCAGCAATTTAAAAAAAAAAATTATTTGTAGATATTCTGCAAGCCCCATGAAGTTTAACACATATTTCCCATAAGAAAAAAAAAAGTTTTTGTAAATTTTATTCAGGATATTGTCTAAATTGGCAATGTTGCCTAAATCAATTTGAAGCTCAGCATCTCTCTTCACAATTATCTATAGAATATAGATAAATATTTTTTTAAATATGGGTTCAAACAATTTCTTATTGCTTTTAGCCATTTTTCTTAGAATGGATTTCGAAAGTACCGGTTATTTCTGAATTTTGCGACTTATTTTCAATTTTTTAAATAGATAAAAGCGATAATCAATTAAATTTAACATAAATAATTGTTTAAACTACTTATTATTACTTATAAGAATATTCTTTTAAAATAATGGTCGAAAGTTGCCGTTTTTCAAAAATTTTCCACTTTCTAATTATAGTGAGGCAATAATTAATTTCAGTTAACAAACATAATTGTTTGAGCAATTTATTATTCATAATAATATTCTCTTTGAATAATGTTAGAAAGTAGCAGTTCTTTATGGAATTTTCAATTTTTTGTCCAGTTTTTACTAATTGACGTATTAATTAATGCAAGTTAACAAACGTAGTTGTTTGAACAATTTATTAGTGTTTATAAAATTCTTCTCTTAGATTATTGCTCGAAATTTCATGTTTTTCTGAAATTTTCTGCTTTTCTTTGCTTTTTAGTTGTGAACAAATAATAAATAAACATTGGAAAGAATCATTTTTTAAACCACCTCTTTTATTTTTGTGAGTATATTTTTCTGAGATGAAACAGATGGATAATATAGTATAAGTATAATAAGTATGGATAATATTCAATGTAAATTTTCCTTAAAATATTTGTCGAGAGCCTTTTTTTTTAGATTAATATTAATATTATTCATTATTCATATCTAAAAAAATAGTGATCTAAAAACTGAAAATGTCAGAAAACCCCGCAACTTTTTAGCATTATTCTAAAAGAATATAGTTATGAACAATAGTAGATTGTGTAAACAAATGTTTGTTAAATTGCATTAATTATCTCGCTTAAAGTGAAAAGTTGACAAAAGTGAAAAATTTCAGAAAAAACTGCAACGATCTAGTATTACTATAGAAGATAGTTGTAAATGATAATTCGATTAAACATTTATGCTTGTTAAATTGCATTAATTATTATCTCGCTCTAAGTGACAAGAATATTATTGAAAATAATATATTGTTCAAATAATTATTGTTGTTTATTCCAAGAGAAAATTGCTATAAATAATAATAAATTGTTTAAACAATTTATTTAAACATGTAATTATTAATGGAAAGTAATACTTTTTATATAAGAAGCAATTTTTATTTTTAAAATTGCAAAAACTTAAAATTAGCCTCGAAAACTAACAAAATCAAATTTTTCAATTAAGAGTTTTTTTTGGACCATATAAAACAGACTTACAGAAGTGATATTCTGAATAAAATTCATAAAAACGTATTTTTTCTTATCCAAAGTGCCTGTTAAACTTCACGTGACTTGCAGAAGCTCCACAGTCTAAATTTTTTGTCGCATTTATTTTTTGGTGGATTCCAACGAATTTGATGCCGATATGCTTAAAAATTCGAGAGAAAAAAATTGGACCACCCCATTAATCAAACTTATTCTGAATATTAATTTAGACCTGATTGCTCCACGACTGTATTTTTAACACTTTGTAACCTTTTAAAACCTAGGATTTTCTATATGACGTTTACAAAGAATTTAGTCATTCTCATTTTTTTTTTTTTTTGTATAAAGGAGAATTTTTTAAGCAGAGGTTTTCTACTGACGTCAATTACAAAGTGTTAATTTCCGTAACCGTAGTAACCTATATTTACCTTTGCATCGTCAGATTCCATTTTGAGTTTCTATTTATAATTATATATAATAAGTTATTACGTACATAAAATAGAAGTTACTGCAGTAATCGTAATGTTATCGCTTATGAATATTGTACGTTAATCGATTTAATTTCCATTGATCTATTTAACTTCATTTTTACTTTATCTGCTTCCACCTATTTATCAAGGCTTGGAAAAAAAAATTTTAGAGTGAAAATTTATTCTATTAAAAAATATGCATCTTCATTGTAATATCGATTACAAAAAAAAAAGATTGAGCCCTGATAAATATGTCGATTCTTGTAAGTTAATATATTTAGAACGAATTAAGTTCGCGACCAGTGAAACAAATATGAAATTAGAACCAGATAATACAAATCGAATACAAAGTATTTCCGATGGAACAAATTAGACGTAGATATACCAAGCTAGAAATAGGGGATAAAAACATTGTAATTTTATCATTTTTGTTGGAAGCGAATGCAGCTGAAGAGCTGGTACATTTATTTTATTTTATTTTTTTCATTTCTGTTTCTCCGAAAAATTCCACAGACGCCATTCACAGAGAAAAAATCGTTTTGACGATAGACCAGTGAAGTATTAATTTTGTTGTACGGCGACTCTAGTCGAATGCATATACCTCCATAAAAATCACTTATGATGGTGATTTTTATTACTTAACTTTAACTTAACCGCAGTACCTACACTAGAAATTATGATTTAGATTTACACCGTTTACCTCACTGGATATGTTTTTCACAGCATCATCCAAACGTTATAATTTTAATTTGCGTATGGAATTCGAAATAACGAAAAGAAAAGAGAATTAGTTTGACTAATTGGTATTACTATCGTTAACCGTAGCAACTATTATTGAACAGCTAAACGTTTATAATTTATTTTTCATAAACCCTTGCATTGTATTGTATGCCTATAGTTGATTACTGTATGTAATGATTATGTCGTTTCTAAGGTGCAGTTAATGTGTACATATACAAATATCCACACTTGTACATAGAATATGTATAATATATATTATATATATTATATATATATTACATACTGAGAATATTAAAAGTATATATTTTAATATATTACGATATAATTAAATACATGAAATTATAACCTTATTGTTTGAAGTATTAAAATTAAAGCGATACACGAAATGTTTAATGATATTGTTGACCTTTCTGAAACACAGCATCTTGTTGTAATGAGGATTGAATAAAATTAAGGCTGCATAGGAACTTTGTTCTTTATTTCTCCCTACCTTGAGGGCGTCTACTCGCCTGAAAAACCTGAAATTGTCGGGGAATTTTTATATACCTGGACTCCGTAAAATTACATGAAGAGCATACTGGGTGTTTGGTACCCATGGGTATTCAAACGTGTGCTGTTCTGACGGTATTCGATCGTTTTTCACAAGAAAATCAATTAATGATGTTTAATCTATCTAAGTTTGAGGAGAAAAGGATTTCATACTGTTTTTGAAATTTAAAGTAGTTACAAAAAATCATTTTTGGGAAAAAAATTAGAAAATGACTTCTTTCACTCTAAAATTCATAACTTTTTAAGTTCTTGATATTTCTGCTTAAAATTTTACTCGAATGTGTTCGTTCCGAAGAAGGTATTTATTCTAAAAAATAAAGGCTTCAATCTAATGAAAAAGGAAACACCGTACTTTGCGTGATTAAACGATTTCATTGATTTTAAACTGCGTATAAAAATTCTAAAATTCTAAAAATCTAAAAATTCTAAAAATAGGTTTTCATGTCATTTGTTAATCTGCGCCATATGTTCAATTTTCTTGAATTTGGTACGTTTTGTTAAAGCGGAAATAAGTCGTTGGGTGTCCTTGAGAATTAAACGTTATTTCAATTTTAATATAAAATAATGTTTTTTTTTTCTTTTTATAGGTAAATCTATATAACTTCATTTAACTGTTTTGTTGGAAATTCTTTTCTTAACGTACAATTTAATTATTCTATGTTTGGCTAAAAAATAATTTCTTCGTTAAATTCAACTCTTTTTTCCATTTAAAATAAAAATATTCTTTGGTTAAAGTATCGTTAAGAATGCATACTTTTTAAGTGAAAATTCAACTACTTTGTTAAAAGTTACACCCTTTTGTTAAAAATTAGTTTTTGTCTGAAACATTTATCATCTGACTTGCTAATTTATCTCATTAAGTGAATTCGGTTGATAATTGATCTTTTCTAGCAGAAAATGTATGTATTTTTTGAAAATTCGTCTTATGTTAGCAAATTTAACTTCCAGTTGCAGATTCATCATTTTATTTAAAAACTCACATTTGTAAATAATAAATTCAAGTATTCCAGTTGAAGATTCATCAATTTAATTTAAAATTCATCACTGTGGTTGAACATCGAACTATTTTATGGTAAATTGTTGTTTTTTTTAATGTAAGTTTAATTATCTCATTTTTGATTAAAAATTGATCTTTTTTAGATGAAAATTTAACTGCTCCAGTCAAAAATTCAGAATTTTAGTTGAAAATTGATTTTTTTTGGTTAAAAATTCATCACTTTGTTTCAACATTTAACTGTTTTTTGGAAAACAAAAATTTTAATTTAAAATTTGATTTTTCCGTTTTTGGTTGAAAATTTATATTTTTAGTTGGAAATTCGAATATTTGGTTGAAAATTCAATCATTCAAGTTTAAAGATTCATCATTTTAGTTTAAAATTAATATTTTTTATTAAAAATGCAACTATTCTATTTCAACATTCATACCTTCAATTTAAAATTCATCACTTTGGTTGAGAGTTGAACTATTTTTTTCCAATTTGTTTTTTGTTGAAAATTATTATTTTTTGATTCAATACGTATAGTTGATCTAATCCAGTTAAATATTATATATATTTACTAAAAATTAAAATTTAAAATAATTAATGTTTGGTTGAAAATTTATCTATTTCGTTGAAATTCCGTCTGTTTTTGGTGGAAAATTAATCTTCTTGTTTGAAAATCGATCATTTTCAGTTAAAAATTCAAATACATAGTTAGTTGAACATTCGTATTTTTTGGTAGAAAATTAATATTTTTGGTTCAAAAGTCAACTAGTTATTTAAAAATTCATCTATCTTGTTGAAAATTTCTTATCTCCCCATATTTATTTAATTTTACATATTAATAACACTATTTTTACACATTTAGATATTTAAAAGGAATAAAAAAATATTTGTAAGAAACTTGCGAAATAATATACATATATATTGTGATCTGATTGTTTTGAAAAATGCGAAATACTATGAAGATTATGGCTGTAAAATTCTGGAAATATCAGAAAGTTTTTCCATTTCATCCCTGTGAAAAATCATGAAGCTACAAGCTAAAATATTTCGAAGTTTCTCATTTATTCCCAATTTTGTGTTCAACTTTAACAACACTTTATTGAATTTTTTAATCTAATAACGTTTTACTGTTAATATATTGAAAGTAAGTTCAATTTCGCATGTAATGAGCTTCTAATCAGGGAAAAATCAGTATTTGTCAGGAAAAGTCAGGGGTGTTGAAATAAATCATATCAGGGACATTTTAATAACTTTCAAGAGATAATACATTTGAAATTTTTTAATTTTGATTTAAAATTTTACAATATTAAAATTCTGTGCTTTAATATTAATGGGCAGGGAAAATCAGGAATTGGCCAAGGAAAGGAATTTTCATCATTAAATTTTATTATTTGTTTACAAATTCAACAATTTTGTTAAAAATGGATCCTTCGAAATATCTACTATTACATTATTATTTTTTTTTTGGTTTTAAATTTAACTATTCAGTTTGATGATTCATAATAATTGTCAAAAATTTATCTCGTTGGTTGAATATTTAACTCCTTTGTTGAAAACTCACTTTTTTGTTAAAAAGTCAACTTCTTAACAGAAAATGTAAATAACATTTTTTGTTAAAAATCCATTTTTTAAATTAAAAATTCAATTACGCAAATTAGATTAGCTAAAAGGTAAATTTTTTGGTTGAAAATTAAATTATTTTGGCGAAATTGTATTTTTTAGTGAAATACTATCCTTCTTAGTAGAAAATTCAACTATTTTTTTGAAAATTCGTGTATTTGGTTGAAACTTATAATTATGTAGTAGAAAAATAATCTTTTTTGTTAAAAATTCGTTATTCCGATTGAGAATTTATTTTTATCAAAGTGGAACATTCAACTATTTTGTTGGACGTTATTTTTGTTAGCGATAACTTATCTTTTTGAGTTGAATATTCATATATTTTTTAATCATTCGTCTTATTTGATAGAAAATTAATCTTCTGGGATGAAAATTCGTCGTTTTGTTTAAAAAAATCATTTTCGTATATTAAAAATTCAACTGTTTAGTGAAAAAATCAACTATTTGGTTGAAAATTACATTTTTTAAGTGAAAATTTATCTTGTTTAGTTGAGAATTCAAATATTTATATTAAAGTTTTTCTCTTTGCTTGAAAATTTATTTTGTTGAATTTTTTTATTGAAAATTTATCTTTTTTAGTTAAAAATTTAACTGTTGTAAATTCGTCGCTTAGTTTAAGAATTCATTCTCGTACGTTGAAAATTTAACTATTTGTTTGAAAAATCAACCATTTCATTTGCAAATTAATTAATTTAGTTAAAAGGACAACTCTTTGGATGGAAAATTAAGTATTTTTTTATATTTATTTTTTTTTTGTTTGAAAGTTTAACTTTTTGTTTTTAAAATTTAATTGTTTTTGATCGAAGATTTTTTTTGTAACAAAATCCGACTATTTGGACAGAAAATTTCTCCTCTTGTATTGGAAAAATCATCTTGTTTCGTAAGAAATAAAATTGTCTTCTAAAAAGATTAATTATTTGTTGGAAATTCGTATTTTACTGTATAAAAGTTTTCTTGAAATAATAAAAAATCCACTTTTCAAATTTAAAATTGTAGTATTGGAATATTAATGGTCAGGCAAAATGAAAAACTGGTGAAGTAGAAATTATGGAATCTAACTGACTTTGATTTTATGAACAGCAAAAAATAATTACATTTAAAAAATGTCATTTAATTGTTAAAGATGAGGAAACCGGGAAAAAAATAAAAACTGAAATATTTTTAATAGCAACTTTGTAATTTTTCACCTTCGTAAAATGAATATTCACCAGAAAACGATTTTTGACCATAAAAACTAGATATACTATTTTATGTTTCGTGTGAAGTATTTTTCACTGCAAAAAAGTTTTCTATAAAATGTAGTTTTTTATTCTGAAAAACCTGGCAAAGTCTTGGACTTTTTTAAAGAAACATAAAAAAAAACTCTGGTACAAACCCTAGTAAAATCCTTTAAAAAAATAAAAAATCGGTTGTACACTTAAAAATCGAGTAATCAACTCCTGGACAAATAATTAAGGAAAAATAAAAAAAGTAGAATTAACTCTTGTAATCATGTAGCTTTTATTCAGAAATCAATCGTACAAGCTCTAGTTTTATTTCGGCAACGCTACTGCCGAAGAATAACAATGTAAAATAAGAGTTATCCTACTGCATTCGTTAGTTGTAAAACACTCGTATAAATGCATTCTATAAACTTCCGTATCACACAGTAGTGCTAAAGCTATGAGCCTTTAAGTCGTTTAACACCATTTGTACTCGATCAAATAGTTTAACTCGATAACAACATTTTGTCATGTGAACTCAGTTCCGGTTTATTCCTAATGCAAATTAATTCTTTTGGTTAATTTGGGAATTCGAAATTCTCCAATCAGATGTCAATATTCGTTTTAATGGAGTGGTGTAGTCGAAACCTGGCGGGGCCTGGTGTCGCCAGGGTACTTTTTTTAAAGGTCTGGCGGCGCCAAGAAACTTTCTTGTCAGACAGAAATTTTTTTTCAATAATAGGCCATCCATGACCAAAAGAGACGTCATTTTCCTTGAAAAATGTTGGCTTTAAAATCTAATTTTCTAGTTTTTTTTTTTTTAATTTAGAAATGAAACAAAATATTGATTGCGAAAATCTACATTAATATAACAGGGTGGCCGCTGTACTGGGCAACCGGGAATTTGACAAATTTTCAGAAGAAAAATCTGTCCAAATTCGATTTCAAGAGTTTTTAAAATAATTTGTTGAACTGATATCTTTTTAAACTATATCATTCAGTTTATAATGAGTAATTCGAAAATCTTTAACCTGAAAAATTCTCTTTTTTAGATTTTTATTTTTAAGCTTACATTTTTCATTTACAGAATTTTAACGTGCAGTATTGAAGACTTAAACAATTAAAAATTAAAAAGTTTGAAGTTGAAAATTTTTGATAAAAAAACAGTTTTATTTTATCAACCGCAAATATAAATAAATAATTTTTATAATGGATCTATACTTAAAGTATTAAAAACTGTAAAATAATTGATTTGATAAAACGATTCTCACGCCGTTGAAAGTTAAAGATTTTTCAGATTCGTAATTAAAGGCTTTTATTAAATTGAAAATATTGTTTCAGTCTAAATTATTCCATTTTTAATACATTTAATTTTAAAAAATTTATTAAGAAAAAGGATAATTATTTAATATTTAGCAATATTTGACTTATAATTTAAGACGACTAAATTGAAACCAAATATTTAAAAGTAAACAATTTGAAACTTAAATGTTTGAAATAGAAAGCTTTGAATTGTTAAAATTTCGAAAAGATTTTAACATTTTAAAGTTACAATTTTTATTTTTCTACGCGAAAATTGTTGAATTTTGAACAACCTGAATTTTCAAAACGAAAAAAAAAACAAATGTTTTAAAAGACAGTTGAATTTTGGTCAAAAAAAATCATTTTCAACCAAGAAAGATTACTTTTCCGCCATAATTGAAGAATTTTTAACAAATGAGTAAAGTTTTTAAGATAAAAAGTCGAATGTTTTATAAAACAGTAGATTTTTAAATCGGAATGAATGAAATTTTAACAAACAAGAATACTTTTCTACCTAAAATGACGACTTTTCAACAAAATACATGAATATGCAGGATAAAGTTTCAACAAGAAATAGAATCAACCAAAAAGATTATCTGAAAAAAAGTTAAATTTTTAATCCAAAAATATGATGTTTCAGTAAAATAGTTTAAGTTTTTACCAATTTTTTGAAATTTCAAGCCAAAGAGATGAATTTTCTAAAAAACAGAAGTTTTAACATAAAAGTTCATTTAAAAGCATGTAACAGTTGATATCTCAACCAAATAATTGCAGTTTTAACCAAAAAGGATAAATTTTCAATCAAGAAGATTAAATTTCTATCAAGAAAGACGAATTTTCAACAAAATATATGAATTTTTAACCAAAAACTGGAAATTTCAAGTACAAAAGAGAAATTTTTAACGCAATAGTTAAATTTTCAACTGAACAAGACAAAGTTTCAAGCATGAATCGAAGAGATGAACCTTCAACTAAACAAAATAAATTTTTTTTTTAGTTGAATTTTTGATAAAAAGATGACACTTTAAAAAATATAATTGCATTTTCAACAAAATAGTAGAATTTTTAATCAAACAAGATGAATTCTGAACCAAAAATATGATGGTAGCGTTTTCAATAAAAAATTAATTTTTAGCTAAAAATAGAGTTGGATTTTCTTAAGTTATTTCCACTTATAACCCCCAAAGACCTTGTTACCAACCTTAGTTTTTAGCCCCCCCCCCCCCCCCCCCCCCCCCCCCCCCAACTGGTATCACAGTTTAAGGAAAATATCGCCAGGCCACTTTTTTTTAGGACTACACCACTGGTTTTAGGATACGATTCCACTTTGTTCAAGTGTAGTTTTTTAAAAATGTCTTGGTGAGGCTTTCAAGTATGACTGCTAATAATATTATATACCTATGACAGGTAAAATTAGACCTATCGTAATATTGTATATGTGGTAGGCATTTATAAGATTTAAGCAGTCCGCCGACTGCTTAGGCATTCAGAAGAATTCAAGAACAAACATTTAACTCATATTTTAAATGTTTAGTTTTCAAGCGAATGAGATGAATTTCCAAAACAGAAAATTAATTTTCTTCCATAAAAGAGGAATTTTCAACAAAAAATATGGATTTGATTGTAGTTTGTAAAAGTTTTTAACTAAATAGTGGAATTTATAAGCTAAAAAAGATCAATTATTAACCAAAAATGTTACAGTTAAATTTTCATTCACTAGAATTAATTTTCAATTTAAAAAAAAGCGAATTTTGTACAAACCGACTTAATTTTCTACCAAATGCTCGAATTTCCTACCAAAGTGTTGAGTTTTCCAGCAAAAAAGACGAAATCTCTAAAAACAATTGAATTTTCAGCCAGAAAATATGATTTTTCAACAAAAAAGTTTATTTTCAACCAATTAGTTGAATTTTCAACAAAATAATTACATTTTCAGTAAAAAAAATTTTATCGAGCAGAAAAAGAATGTTCTACAGAAGATTATTTTTCTGCCGAAAGACGAACTTTTAACGAAATACATACATTTTTACCAAATAATTGAATTTTCAACATAAAAGATTAATTTTCTACCAAAAAGACGAATTTTCAACAAATTACATAGATAAGTTACAAAGTTACAAATTTACAAAGATAAGTTTTTAACCTAAAAGCGTGTAATTAAATTGTTATGTAGGAAAGGAAATTTTTAATACAAAAATCAATTTTCTAAAAACAAGTTGAATTTTCTACCCCACAATATGAATTTTTAACAAAAATATTAATATTTATCCAATCAGTTCATTGCTTAAAAGCATAGTTAAATTTTCAATTAAAAAACTTAATATTTAACAAACAAAAAAAAACAACAAAGTTTTAACCAAAAATAAGAATTATAAAAAATTTTAACAACAAAATATTTCAATTTAAAATAAAAGAACATTTACATTTAATCAAAAAAACGAACTTTCAACCAAATAAATTGTATTCCCAACGAAAAAAGACTAATTTTAAATAGAAAATATTGCAATATTAACTAAAAACTTGATTTTCTACCACAAGAGTGGAATTCTCAACGAAAGAACTACATTTTTAAGCAAATAGTTACATTTTCTACAAAATAGATCAAGTTTGAACAGAAAAATTAATTTTAACCGAAACGGATTATTTATTATCCAGACAATTGAATTATTAAACAAAAAAGGTGAAATTTTTACATGAGATGAATTTTTAACCAAACAATTTTTTTTTAGCCAAGAGAGAGAAAAATTTCTATCAAATTGTTGAATTTCAAAGACAAAACGACCTGTTTTCAATAAAAAAAGTTTAAATTTCAATCAGCAAGTATGACTTTTCAACAAATTAATTTAATTATTAACCAAATAATGAAATTTTTAAGCAAACAAGGATGCATTCTAAACAGAGTCCAAGGTCTGTAAACATTAAAATCAAGAAATAATGAATCATTATTTATAGTAATTAAATAATGAATTAATAATAATTAAATATTATTTATAGAAATAAAAGAAATTATGTACCTTGAAATAAAGGACAATCGTTTTTTGTTAGTAAATGGCTAAATTTATTATTTAGAATGCTTCATTTGAACTCTGAGCACACATTTTTCCTGGAATTAAAACAATTTTACTACTTTAAATTTTAACTTTTCCAGGAAACTCGCAGATGTGGCTATTTTACGTTGAAATATTTACTAAATATACATACCTCAAGAAATGCGTTCAGAGTGCAAATTATGCATCTTGAATGGTAAATTTCGTCATTTAAAAAAAATTATTTTTTGAATATTATTCTGAATGCCTGGAGGAACCAGGCACTTAGACGCGAGGTAAAACTTTTGTACAAAACTTTCCTAAATGCATAGGCAGTCGGCCGACTGTCTAAATTTGCTAAATGCCTACGCTATATACAGGGGGTCACAAAAGTCCCAGGACGGCTTAATAATTTTTCAGAGAGGTCAAGGTCATTCTTGAAGTAATTTTCAACGAGGAGCTCAATGGTGACTTTTATTTTGACATTGGCGATGACCTTCAAGGTTTTTTTCAAGGTCAACTTTTTTTTTTTAGTGGAATCTTCCTTTTTTATATCGGCAATCGATAGAGCGGGAAGTTTTACGTTTAAATATTTGCCCAGGTCATAAGTAGATTGTAACCATAAAGGTCACTTTAAGGTCATTTAAACTTAAACAAGCCTGGGAATATTTAGTTTTCAAATTTTCTTTGTAAGGAGCAAAATTACTAACTTTAACAAGGCCTATTCAGTAGTAACCCTAAGCATGACCTTGACGATGACCTTGAGTGTAATTTCAAGGTCAATTTTTCCCATTTTAAACTTCCTTTTTTACATGGGCAGTCGATAGATCTGTCAATTTTAGGTTCGAATAAGTTTGATGACATTATGAACAAAATGACCTTAGAGTGACCTTCAAGGATACAATGTACCTTTGACCTGGGTACATATTTGAACGTGAAATTTCTCGCTCTATCGATTACCGATGTAAAAAAAGAGGGATTTCATAAAAAAAAAAGTTGAGGTTGACAAAACCACGAAGGTCATCGTCAAGATCAAATTAAAGGACACCATTGATTTCCTCGTTGAAAGTTACTTCAAAAATGAAATTGACCTCCTGAAAAATATCTTATCTGAGGAAACATTCAGCCGTCCCGGGACTTTTGTGACAATCTGTATAAGATTAAATGCAGATTAAGTCTAATACTCAGTTAACATATAATGGATCAAGCATTTAACTTCGCCCTATAAAATTCCTATCATTATCAATCGTATATATCATCCCTAAAATTCCTTTGGGATTGACTAGTGCCATGTGTCATGACGAGCCAAACTTTCCTGAGCAATAAAATTAAGTACATAAATTGCTACTTTATCACATACGCCTCTAGGCCGAACGTTAACATACTGGGAATCCCATTTAAGTATCTCCCTTGTACGCCCTTCCGAGAATTGATGCCTCGGCAGTTTCGTAACGAGACGAGTCTCGGGGACGAAATAAGAGGCTGCTCAGTCAAGTGTGGCAAAATCCAATTCAAAACCAACAGAAACCGTTCACGTGGCTCTGACTGTTTACGTTTGGAGCGAGCGAATCTTGTGCTGGATTTAAGTGAAGGCCATTAAGACCACAGCCGAAACCAGGGACAGACTGAGCCACTGGGCAACCGGGAAAATCCCCGGTGCGCCCCCGCAAACATCACTTATGAAACTCAATTATGCAACAAATTATTCAATTTAGGGGCCCTTGATCCCCAGTTCACCCCTGCCCGCAACCGCACTTAAATGGGATTTCCAGTGTATCTTTATTTCTGACTCTGGATAAAGCGAAACGTCGTACCACTGGGTATAAAAAAGGTTCATAACTATGCGAATTTTTAGGCACAACGTGAAATGCTTCTGCACTTGGACGTCAAAATGTGATGTCACGTGATTTATCGACAGATGGGCTTATAAAACTATAGAGTGGGGGAAAATCTTCATTGCGATGTAGTCGTCGAGGACCTGGAAACAATTTTTTTTCATTAAATTCAAGTTAAGGAATATTTCAGATTCATAAAAGTGTACTAACTTCTTTAAGTGCCTCCTTTGTGAGCTTCGGATACATATAATTGTATCCGGTTTGCGCTGAGATTTTTCCAGGACTTAAATACAAATGCTTGTTGTAAAGAAGTTCTTGGTCTATGTACGGAGATAAAGGGCTATTTTCAATCCCATCGTGTTTACATATTTCGGCCCATGGTCCCATATGCTTATCATTAACTTCCTCAACGACGGTATTCATGTCCGCCTAAAGAAAAATCGGTACCAGATATTTAGAAAATCTAATTTGGATAAGGGGTCGTTCATAAACTACATTAAAAATTACAGGGGGAAGGGTCACGCCAAAAACTACGGATGGTAAAATGGAGAGGGAGGGGGGGTAGTGGAAGTACAGGTACGAACTTAGATAACGTTTACTACTTTTCTTGATGATAAATTTTAATGATTTGTCGTTTAAATTTTCGTTTTGGTTAAAAATTCCACAATGATTCAACTAAAACAAATGCAACTATTTTGTTAAAAACTCATTTTTTTTTATAAAAAACCAATAAATTGTATTAAAGTTGAACTACTTTGTTAAAAATGTATCTTATTAGTAGAAGATTCATCTGTTTGGTTGAAAATTACATTTTACAAACTGTAAATTTAACTTATACATTTCTAGGTGAACTTTGATCTTTTTTTATTAAAAGTTCAACTGTTTTGTTCAAAATTCGTCCTTTTCGGTTAAATTTAACTGATAGAAAATTTAATTATATCTTGAAAATTGAAATTCTGTTGTGAAAATTCATTTATTTTGTTGAAAATTAATTTTTTTTGTAAAAAAAAACTAATCTTATTGTTAAAATTACATCTTTTTTAGCGGAAGATTCAATTTTTTTTGAATTTGTCTTATTTCGTTCAATTTAAATGGTAGAAAATTCGTTTCTTTTTGCTGAAAATTAATTTTCCAAACTGAAAATTTAACTATTTCTTTTTTGGGAAATAAATGATCTTTTTTAGTTTAAAACGAACCATTTTTATAGAAAATTTAACTATCTTGTTAAAATTTAAACTATTTATTTGAAAAAATTAACTTTCTGGTCAAAGTTATTATTTGTTTGTGAAAAGTTAATTATTTTTAATTGAAAATGTAACTATTCCATTTCTATTTGAAAACTCATATTTCTTAGGTGAACACTTATCTTTCTTAGTTTGAAATTCAACTATTTTAGTAGAAAATTAGTAAAAAGTTAATTTTTGTTTGTAAAAATTCATAGTTCCGGGTGAAAAATTAAATTGTTTCTGGAAGATTCAATTTTTTTGTGAAAATTCATATATTTTGTACACATTTTTTTTGTTTAGTTTTTTGAAAATTCAACGAATTTGGTAGAGAATCCAACTTTTTGGTTAAAAACGTAAAAACATATTTAAAAAATGAACTAATTGGTAGAAAATTAACCTTTTTGTTAAAAATTCAACTGTTTTGTTTAAAATTCATCTATTTCGTTTCAATTTAACTGGTAAAAAATTTGTACTTTTGTTTAAAACTAATTTTTTCAACTGAAAATATAACTATTCCATTTTTTAATGAAAAATTATATTCCTTAGTTAAATATCCTACTATTTATGTAGAAAATTCAACTATTTTGTTAAAAAAGAAACTGTTACTTTGAAGAATTACTTATTTGGTAAAAAAATGTTTCTTTTTTTTTATTGTAAATGTAACGTTTCCATTTTTACTTGAAAACTTATCTTTCTTAGTTAAAAATTTGACTATTTGGTCAAAGATTATACTATTTATTTTAAAAATTAACTACTTAGAAGACAATTAACGTTTTTGTTTGAAAATTCAAAGTGTCGGGTGCAAAATTCAACTGTTTTGTGGAAAACTGATCTTTTCTAGTTGAAAATTCAACTATTTTGGTAGAGAATCCAACTTTTTGGATAAAAATGTAACAACATATTTTTAAAATGAACTAATTGGTAGAAAATTAACCTTTTTGTTAAGAATGCAACTGTTTTGTTTTCAAATTCGTCTATTTTGTTTCAATTTAACTGGTAGAAAATTTGTACTTTTGTTTAAAATTAATTTTTTCAACTGAAAATATAACTATTCGATTTTTTAATGAAAAATTACCTTCCTTACTTACAAATCATACTATTTATGTAGAAAATTCAACTATTTTGTTAAAAAAGAAACTGTTACTTTGAAGAATTACTTATTTGGTAAAAAAATGTTTCTTTTTTTTTATTGTAAATGTAACGTTTCCATTTTTACTTGAAAACTTATCTTTCTTAGTTAAAAATTTGACTATTTGGTCAAAGATTATACTATTTATTTTAAAAATTAACTACTTAGAAGACAATTAACGTTTTTGTTTGAAAATTCATAGTTTCGACTGTAAAATGCAACGTTTTGTGGAAAACTGACCTTTTGTAGTTAAAAATTCAACTACTTCTGTAGAAAATCCAACTTTTTCGTTAAAAATGTAACAACATATTTGAGAAATAAACTAATTGGTAGAAAATTAACCCTTTTGTTAAAAATTCCACTTTTTTGTTTAAAATTCGTCTATTTCGTTTCAATTTAACTGGTAGAAAATTTGTACTTTTGTGTAAAATTAATTTTTTCAATTGAAAATATAACTATTCCACTTTTTAATGAAAAATTATCCTCCTTAGTTAAAAATCGTACTATTTATGTAGAAAATTCAACTATTTTATTAAAAAAAGAAACTGTTACTTTGAAAAATTACTTATTTGGTAAAAAAATTTGGTCTTTTTTTTTGTTCTAAAAATTCTTTGTTTTAAATTGAAAATGTAACTATTCCATTTTTACTTGAAAACTTAACTTTCTTTGTTAAAAATTTTACTATTTGGTCAAAGATTATACTATTTATTTGAGAAGTTAACTACTTAGTAGACAATTAACTTTTTTGTTTGAAAATTCATAGTTTCGGCTGTAAAATTCAACTGTTTTGTGGAAAACTGACGTTTTTTAGTTTAAAATTCAACTATTTTGGTAGAAAATCCAACTATTTGGTTAATAATGTAACTATTTATTTGAAAAATTAACTAAATGGTAGAAAGTTAACCTGTTTGTTAAAAATTCAACTTTTTTGTTTGAAATTCGTCTGTTTCGGTTCAATTCAACTTGTAGCAAAATTGTATATTTGTTTAAAATTATTTTTTTCAACTGAAAATGTAACTATTACATTTTTATTTGAAAACTTTCTTTGTTAAAAATTCCAATATTTTAATAGAAAATTAGTAGAAGATTCAATCGTGCCTGGAAAAATCAACTGTTTTGCAAACATTTGTCTATTTTGTTGAAAATTTTTTTTTTGGTAAACAATAATCTTCATTTTTGAAAACAAATCTTTTTTTTTTAATTTGTATTTTTTGTTTAATTTAACTGTTAAAAAAATCATTTTTTTATTGTTAAAAATAAATGTTTTAAACTGAAAATGTAACTATTCCATTTTTGGTTGAAAACTTATATTTTTTAGTGAAAAATTCAACTATTTTGGTAGGAAAATCAACCATTTGGTTAAAAATTTAAATATTGATTTGAAAAGTTAACTAATTGGCACAAAATTAACTTTTCTGTTGAAAATTCAACTGTTTTGTGGAAAATTGATTAGAAACGCGAAAAACGCAGAGAAAACGTGAAATCCTGGTGTAGCCAATGACATCGTTACTTTTTATGGGGGGGGGGGGGCAAAGAAAAAACTACGGTTGTCAACAAGAGGGGACGGGGAAGTAAAAAAAATCCTAAGATTGGTAATAGAAGTCATGGATGACCCCTAAGTAATTTTATATGCTACTACTTCTAAGTAAATTTGATGTAATTCTCACTTTGGCTAAAGTAGACAAGGCGTTTCCCCAATAATCATGATTGATGTTAAATATTTCAGAAATAATTGCACTAATAGTTCCCTGGGTTGAACCGCTTTCGTCTAGAAGATTATATATTTGGCCAATAGCTTCCGTTTTATCTGCAACGTGCCAAATCGCTCGAGCAACGTCTTTCACGTGAACAGTGTTCATGTGAAGCTCTGGTCCCCAGAGTAACTTCATCATTTCTCCCAAGTGCTTATAAACAGCTCCGACTATTAAACGAGGAGCTAAAAAGACAACAGTTAAGTAATTTAATCCTGTGATTTATTTAAGATATTTTTGACTCCAAAGTAAGAAATCTTTCTAATAAATTACAGGCTTCACAGCTTAAAGGGTAACAAATTCAGGATAAATTCATAAGACCCCAAAAAAATGCAAGTTAAATTCCAAAGAATTCAAATGAATTGGCAAACAAATTTTAAATTAAAAAAATGTCGATGATTTCCGTAAAATTGAAATGAATTTCAGATAAACGAGAAGAATTCGATGAAATTTGTGAAAATCCAAGGTGAATTTAACAAATACAAATAAATTGAGAGCAATTTAAACATATGAAGAAATTTTATTGAATTCAGTAACTTTGAAATGAGCTTGGTAAAATTCAAAGGAATTAAACATAATTTTATGAAACGTTTATGAATTTAAGACGAGGTTAAAAGAATTGAGGATCAATTAAATAAAAACGTTTAAAAATTCCAAAAATCCATTTAATTGAATAGAATTGAGTGAATTTAGAAGAATTCAAGTAAATTAAATAAATTCAGGAGAATTCAACAGAACTGAAGGTGAATTCCAAAAAAATCAAATCTCTCTAAATGTTTAAAACTTCTAGTTTCTAATACAAGCAGTGACTGATAGATACAAACAATTCAAGTTATAAATGGAAAAAAATCGGAATCATTTTAAAAATCAAAAAAAATCCCATTGATTACAATACATTTTGAGTGACTTTAAAAAAATTTAAAGGAAATGAAAATAATTCAATAAAATTCGTAGAAAATCAAGATGAATGTAAGGTAGTTGTCATGACAAAAGTCATATATCTGGAAAAAATAGTTCTCCTATGATTTTAGGAATAAAACTATTATAACTTGGGTCATTCTAAATAAAAAACATGATTTTTTATGAGAAATGTTAAACTTAAAAAAACCATCAGTTTTAACCATGTTTTTTGCAACTGAATTTTTTCTGTCCATCACTTATTACTGTTTCCAATTTTGAAAGTAAATTTGTATATGGCTTCCATAGCTTCTTCTATGGCTCTAAATCCTTATAACAACTTTTTTAATAAAAAATTTTGTCAACAAATAATTATATTCTATGATTATTTAGTTATTTTTTAAATTGGAAACAGTAGAATTGTAGAGAATGTCTTTCCGGAAAAAACAAGCCGTCATTTATGAAAATGCAATCATTTTTTAAAACTTTGTAAGAAGCGATGGTCAGAAAAAATTCAATTGCAAAAAACGTGGTTAAATTATGGTTTTCTTTTGTTACTTTAATATTTTTCATAAAAAATAATATTTCTTATTTGAAATGACATCAGTTATAATATTTTGATTCTTAAAATCATAGAAAAACGATTTTTTCAGATATCTGACTTTTTTCACGACAACTACCTTAAAAAGCAATCAAGTGAATTAAAAACAATACAAAAATATGTCAAAATTAATTCAATTGAGTAGAAAACTGGGTGAATTTAGAAGAATATAAAATAATTCAGGATAAATGAATAAAAATGCAGGGCCAATTCCAAATGAATTGCAAAAAATATTTGAAAATATTTTCAAATATTTTAAATCCTACGTAACCCCTCACTTCTTGTGAATAAACTTTTTTAAATCCATTTAAAAAATTTAATTTCCCTATAATTATTAAGAGCCTTGGGAATCCCTTGAAATTGTTTAAATCTCTTGAAATAAATCAACAAAATTTTGGGAATAATTTAAAATTTCCTACAATATTTCAAATCATTAATAATCTTTTGAAATCCCGTAAAATTTTTGAAAGCTCTTAAAAATTACCTTAAAATGTTTCACATCCTTTGATCATTTATTCATTTAATCAGTTGATTCTCAGGATGAAATAAATAAATACTTTAAAACGTCAAAAAATACATTAAATTAACCAAAATTAGTAGAATTCAAGTGAATTTCAAAAACTAATGTAAAACTCTAAAATCTTACGAACCCTACGAAATACCTTACTTCTCTTGAATAAATTCTTTAATATCAATAAAATAATACGTAATCCCGTGAAATGTTATGAAATGTGGCGATAATTCCTAAAAATTCTGAAAATTTTAATAAAATACATTGAGCGCATTAAAAAAAAAAATTAAAATCCTCGGAAACCTTATAAAATGCCGTGAAATCTGGTACAATACCTTAAAACTTTATAGGTCCTGTAAAATCGTTCAATATTTTACGAAATTAAAGGAAATTATTTACTCTAAAATAAATATTCCAAACCCTTTTAAAGCCCTTTAAATTTTTCAAATAAATTAAACACTCTTTGGAATCTTTTAATATTGCCTAATATTTTTTAGATCCTTTGGAAACGACTAAAATATTATAAAATCCCGTGAAATTTTACGATGATATTTCCTGAAATCCTGGAAAATATAAAGAATACCTTGAGACCTTTAAAATCCCTTAAAATAATTGAAACCATCTGAAATATTATGAAATAAAGTGAAACCTGCTGTAAAATCGTTCCATATATATTAATAACTGCTTGGAATCTTTTAAAATTTACTTAAATAATTAAAATCCTTTAAAATTTCATTAAACTATTGAAATCAATTAAAAATTACTTGGAATCTTTCAAAATAGCTTAAAATAACCTAAACTATTTTAAATCTTTTAAACTCTTGAAATCCTATGCAATATTTTTAAGTTCTTGAAAATGCCAAGGAATTTTAAAAAATGGGTTTAAAGTTTCAAATCCTTTGAACATTTTATCAATTGATTCATAGGATCAATTAAAACAAAAATTTAAAAATGCAACAACAAAAAATCCATTGAATAACAAATTTAAAAGGATTTAAGTGATTCAAAAAAATTCGAAAGTATTTAAAATAACTCAGAATAAATTATTAAGAATTCAGGGTGAATTTCAAAATTTTAAAAACCTTCGAAATACCTCACTTCTCGTGAATAAATTCTTTTGATATCTTAAATCCTTCATAGAAGTTCTTAAAGTACCCGAAAATCCTAAAAATACCTTCAAATTATTGAAATATATTAAAAATAAAATTAAAAAAAAATAAATTATAAAAAACTTATTGAAAGAAAAGTGACATTATTAAAAGTTACATTGAAATTAGGATTAATTATTGAAAATTGAACTCCGGCTATAAGAAAATTTATTTACCGAGACTATTTCTGTCCCCTGGACCATACACGATAGCAGGCCTCAGAATCGTGTATTTTAATCCTGGAATATTTTTCAGTTCAGATTCCACTTGCAATTTGTGTTTTGCAGTGAAAGTCCATGGATCAGTGGGATCATCTTCTTTATGTGGTACCTATAGTATAATATTGTTATTTTCAATCTATTAAAATATAAGAATTAAGTTGTGGGAAAGGAAATTTCAGCAAAGACCTTTTCGGAAGAGCTAAGATTCCCCGAAGAAATTTCGATAAATCGGTCAACGCCGATGTTGGCAGCTTGCTGAGCACAATTCATGCTTAGCTTGTAAATTCCCTCTCTGTAAACGGGATCCGTTTGCCCACTTTTAGTTTCTCCAGCACAGTTGAACACATAATCAATGTGTGCATCTGCTGCAAAAGCATTTTGGCACGAAACTGTTTTTGGAAGAATTATTGAGACTTTGAGTAGTTTAAAGATTAATTTTCGGATTCACTTTGCCAAATATTAATTAAACAGAGTTAGCACAGGTCAGGGAATTCCAGAAAATCGGAGAATTTAAAACTGGTCAGAGAAAACCCGATAAAAACAGAGAATTTCGAAAATTCAACTATATTATTAAAAAATTTCATCTATTTTGGTAGAATTTGTACCTTTTTCGGTTGAAAATCACAACTGGTTCAAAAATATTTTTGTTTTGGTCCATAATTGTACTGTTTTGTTAAAAATTCGTCTTTTTTTTGTTGAAGACAACTATTGAGTTTTAAAATTTAAATACTTTTATCTTGTTTTATCTACTTTGACATTTGTCGTCGATGATTAATTTTTTTTTATTAAAAATTTAACTGTTTAGTTGAAAGTGGACATACTTTGTCATACATTTATTTCTTTGGTTTGATTCATCAGTTTAATTGAAAACCTTCTTTTTTGTTCAAAAATGATCTATTTTCTTAAAAATTATTTTTGTATTGTTTTAATTACTAGTAAATGAACTATTCTATATTTGGTTACAAAATTATCTTATAAGTTAAAAATTTAACGATTCTGTTTTGAAGCAGTTATTGTGTCAAAAATCAGATGTTAAAAATAGTTTTCTCTGATTTTAAGAATCAAAATAATATTACTAATGATGTAATTTCAAATAAAAAACATTATTTTTATTCAAACCAGTTTTTAATTTACAACATTTATTTGTATAATATTTTTTATAAATGAATTTTCCCTTACTAATTTTTGAAAAATGATGGAATTTTATTGAATAATGGCACATTTTTTCAGGTAAAACATTCTTTACAACGTTTTCGTTTACTTTTACTTATTTTTAAATTTGGAAACAGTAGAGTTTTATAAAAAATGTTCCCCTAAAAATACCATGATTGAATAAAACTCAACCATTTTTTGTCAAATGGTAGGAAGAAGCAACAGAAATGAAAAGTTAAATTACAAAATTTATTGTGAAAATAATTATTTTTTGCAAGTTTAAAATTTTTTTCATAAAATGGCATGTTTTTTCTTTCATGAAGCATGACTGGCAATATCATTTAAATGATTAAAATTATATACAAATTTGTTCAGAGATTCGTTTTTTTAAAAAGTAATCTCGTTAGTTGAAACATCATCTTTTTTGTAAAAAAAATAATTTATTTAACTCAAAATTGAAGTATATTGAACATTCGTTTTTTAATTGAAAATTTATATTTTTTAGTTGAAAATTTATTTATTTTGTAGAAAATTAAACAATTGGTCAAAATTTTTTATTATTTTTTATTTATTCTTCTATGTAAAAACTGAACCTTCTATACTCTTGATTTAACATTTATCTTTTCTATTTAAAAATCAATTCATTTTGTTAAAAATATGTCCTGTTTGTTAAAAGATTACTTCTTTGTGTTGAAAATTCAATTATATGGTTAAAAATTCTTTCTCTTTATTGTCGAAAGTTCATGATTTTAGTTGAAAATTCACTACTTTAATTAAAAATTAAATTATTCCATTTTTCATAATAAATTTATCTTTTATGATAGAAATTTAAACTTTTTCACTAAAATCTGAAAATTTGAATATTGTATTTTTGATTGACAACTGACCTTTTTAAATTGAAGATTCGTGTTTTTTTCTGAAAATTCAACTATTTGGTTACTAATTATTTTTAATATTCATAATTTTGATAAAACTTCATCTCTTTGGTTTAAAATTTAAACAATTGTTGAAAATTAATTTTTTTTTAGTTTGAAATTCATTTTTTTTCACTGAAAGTGTAATGATTCCATTTTTGTATTTTTTGTTGCAATTCAAATGTTATTAATTGAAATCTAAAATACTTTACGTGGAAATAATAACTTTTGTACTTTTTGTTGACAACTCATTTTTTGATCGAAGATTCACTACTTTGGTTGATATTTTAACTATTTTGTTCAAAGAAATTTTTGTCTTACTTGAAAATTAATTGCTTCAGTGAAAATTTAATTCTTCCATTTTTTGGTAAAAAATTTATCTGCTTGAGTTGAAAACGTAACTCTTTGAATGAAAACTATGTATTTTATGTCTGTCTTACGTAATTTTGTGGATGATACTTTATAAAATTATGTGCGGCTTTTGTCCCCCGAAAGTGTTGAAATAAATTTTGAAACAACCATTTTTTTGCATTAACATTATTGCTTTCCCTGGGTTGAAAGTTGTTTTTATACAATAACAAAAATTTAAAAGGGTCAGGGAAAATATGAAATCCAAACTATCAATAAATAAATGACTTTAAATAAAAAACTAAGAATAAAATTATATTTTTAAAGAAATAGGAAGTGCTTCCAAGATAAAATTAAAACATATTAATTTATATTTTTTCTGAAAGCTACTTAATTTCCCTGACAAAATTTTCCCTCTGACATTTCCCTGACACGTGACCATCCTGTCATTTTCTTTTTGGACTAGGAAATCCGCGAGGATTATTAAATTTCTCGAGTAAATATACGTGTTAGTCAATTAATCCTTGCGTTTTTCACATTTAATGTCAACTATATAATTCTTCAGTAGTATAGTGGTAAGTATATACTCACTTTAAAAAATCTATTGTTATTATATGCATTACCTGGATTAATTAGATTAGCACTTCTGAATTCTAGCAAAGGATGGTCGAATATTTTTTGATGTTTCGCATTGAGCCATGCCGTCTGAGGAGGAACTTTGTCGACAACTCTCAAAAAGGAGACCAATTCATTATCCACCAAATACTCCACGAGGTTTCGGCCAATAAATCCACAGCCTGTTTAAAACAAAACAAATTATAATTTCAAATGTTTTAAATTCTAAGACTTTTTCCTGACGCCTACACATCTGTCACTTTTATGCAAATTTTTTAGGTTACCTCCTAAAACGATCACAGCCGGTTTAGCATCACCTTCTCGCATCGCCATCGTTAATTACTGACATTTAACGTGTCGTTCACTTAATTTATTTCTAGTATTCTAGTCATACACTAAACGGAAATCGCTTAACGCTTGACAGGAATGACAAGATGACACAAAAGTCGGCAGCAAGTACCGACGAACCTTATCTACAGCGATAACCGATAAATTCAACTTGGTCGGAGAAAGTATATGCACAGAAGTCGTTTCCTCAATTTAATTTATTACAAAAACGTCCTCTGTTTCATGCGCATTATACATGTGCATAAATGCATAGAAGCGAATAAATCGTGTCGGGGATTCGAATTATTTGATGTCGGAAATGTTAGAGTTTTATTTATTATGTTTAAAAAAAGTAATTTTTAATTAAAATTCTACGAAAATATTACTAATTATATCAGAGATTAATTAATAAATATTATTTTTGGAATTCTTTTTAAGTTTTTTATACAACAACTTTAAAACTGTTTGATATATTTTGCAATATGCCTGCAAAATTGCAGCACGCAAATGCAAAGATAATCGATGATAAATGCACATCATGAATAGATGAATATGAATGGCATGAAGAATTAAGTATGCAATGAAGTTGAAGGAAATTATAATTCATATTTTTTGTTTGTTTTTTATGTACTATTTTTCTATATTTTAATTTCGGTCTGAATTATTATACTTTATAAACGTAAAAGCAATGCCTATGGTTTGAAATGTGAAATTGATCAATTTCGATTTCCAGGAATTTTGAAATTTTTATAATTTAAAACTGCACAACCTTCATTTTTGGAATTGGTAGAAAGACGCAAACATTTCTAATTTTTGCCGGGAGTTTAAACTGGAAGTGAATTTGAATTTTCCGGTACTAAATGATTCAAACAAGAGAATCTGATTAGGTGTTTCAGGTTAGGTGGGGGATATCCAAGATGTCTGCATGCCGAGGGCCAAACAATAATACCAAATGCATGAGACGAAACTTGGAAAAAATTACTTTTCACCACAATTGTATTTGGATATTATTTTTTTTTTCAAAAGCTATTTAATTAAATAATAAAATCCATTTGTTTTTGTAACAAGTTTGGAATTTATTGGAATAGCTTTTGAAAAATAAAAAATAATATGCAAATACACTTATTGTGATATTTTTTTATGAGTTTTTAAAAATATCAAATTTTGTCTTATGCAATTCGTACTATTGCTTAGCCCTCGGCATCCAGACATCCTGCCAGCTGACGGCTCAACATGAAATACCTAATTCATAGAAATCAAGTGATTGATCGTCACTAGGTAGTGCTAGCTGTTCTAGTCAAAGTTCCGCGAGAATTTAAATTTTAGTGTCTTTACCCTATTCTCCCTTTTTTCCAATTCCTTTATTCTCGGAAAACGTTTCCTTTTACTCTTTATTTACCTTTTCTCTTTCAGTATGCGATATTTAAAAATACAATTATTTGTTTAAAATCTACATAATTATTCTAATAAAAACTATAGTATGCTAATTTTGGTAAAATATTTTTTCGTTCAATCTACACAAATTAAATATTTTTGAAATTAACGGCCTGTCTATTCACATTGAAAATTCTTTATTTGAAATTTAAATGACGATTAAGATTAGGTTAGACACAATATAACAATCATTGCTGGATTAGAGCAAAATTCAAATAAGAATTATACGATTTACAACTAGCCTTAATAACATTTCTCGATTGAATAAGAATCAAGTAATATACTACAGATATACATACACATAAGAAGATACACAGGTTTAGGCAGACAAATTTTTTCAAACCGGTTTTTCAGGTTCAGAAGGTTTTAAAACGTAGAAATTGGACAAAAAGGGGGGGGGGCAACTTGTACACAAATCTAATACCTTCTCTAATAAGAATGTACAAAAGGTAAATTTTCAGCCAAAAATGGAATGGCTACATTATTAGTTAAAATAACTTAATTTTTAACAACAAAAAACAAAGAATTTTTAACAAAATAGTTAAATATTCAACTGAAAAAATGAATTATGATGTAAAAAATTATACATTTTAGAAAAAGAATAATTTGTAAACAAAAAAAAATAATAATAATATTCAACAAATAGTTGAATTATCAACTAAAGTATTTAATTATTTACTCAAAATATCAGTTTTGAAGAAAAAGTGAAGTAATTAAGTTTTCAGCTAAAAAAAAAATAATTTTTAACTAAAGAAATTAATTTCCAACCAAAAATAAATATTTTTAAACAATAAGAATAATTTTTTACCATGTAAGGTGGTTTGTCAACCAAATACAAGAACCTTTAACTAAAATAGATAAATTTTCAATTTTTGAAATTTAGGTCAAAATTGCATCAACAACAAAAAAAGAATTTTCAATAAAAGGTTTAAATGTTCAATCAAAAAATTTAACTTTTAACTGAGAGGTTAATTTTTTAAGCAAAAAAGAGTTGAATCTTTTAACAGAGACTCTCTACTTTGAATAACTAAAAGTTTGCTCAAACAGAAAAAAAAATTTGCAATAAAAAGAGAAATTTTCTGCAAAAAATGCAGTTTTTAGCCCGAAATTATAGAATTTGTTAGTTTTCGACATAAAAAAGTAGAAAACTTTTGAAAATTGTACTTTAAAACCTTATTTCAGTAGACAATATTGTTATATTTGCTAAATGTAGAACTACACAAGGAAAGCTAACCAGAATTTAAAATATTAAATTTTTTCTTTTCACACTGAATGACTTCCACTTTTACTTTTAAGCATGCTTAAAACATAATCTTTGATTATTAATTTGTACAATGAAAAAAGCAGTTTTACATTTATCCAATTTGAATTTTCGCGGAACTGTGGCTAAGACAGCTAGCGCTATCTATTGGCTGGTTGACTTCCCTATTTATATTTACCACACTTTTCCGCCAGATCACGCAAAACACAACTAATCAGAAACGTAGAAAATATTCTTTCACCTAACTGTTTATCCCGATTTGTGAATCGAATTTTACGCAACCAATGAGACTCACTTTTTCTTTTGGATCAACCAATTATTTTTTTAGAATTTCCATTGTCGTAGCAAGGTAGAAAAAAGGTGCCCGTGGGTGGGCGCTTCGAAATTGTAGAAGGTTGTCTATTATTTCCCTGCTCCGTGCGTCTGGCGTGTATTTTTATAGTAATTACAAAAATGTTCAATTTCCTCTAATTTGGCTGAAATCTCGGAGTGCGATGGGTGTAATCGGTTGTGAAATTTAACAGAAGCGTGCCGATTGTCGCCATCGAAAGGTTTTGTGGTGAATCTACGGTTAAATTTCGCGAATAAAATGAAGTGAATTCGTTTTCGTTTGCCGAGTGTGTTCCACGGGTTGGTGTTGGAGTGCGTGAGGAAGAGGGAGAAAGAGATGTGTCGGTGGATGAAACTACAATTTGCTTAATAGCTAATAGACTCAAAATTACTGGTATGAATCTGTGATCCATTCACGATGTCCGCGTATGTGACGATACTGCCATATCTCTTCCTAGGATTATTAGGTAATTGGAACCTGTCTGCTTTTATCCGTTGTTTTCTCCCGTTTATTTACACGCTACGAGTACTTCTAAATTTAAGCTCCTTGATCTCCCTGGTTCGTCAAAACAATACACTTTCCTTGGCCTGAGACAATTTCTCCCGAGAAATTTGATATTACTTGAATTCCTGACTGAAAATTAAGATCGACGTTTGATCTAATTAACTATTTCGATTTCATTTCCATACAATAATAATGCGACCTGCTTTTGTTGAGGAAGAGGAAGTGGTATATTGTCCTTTTTTGGAATTTTGAAAATTATGTTTCCATGTTTGTATCGGGTAATAAGTGTATTGTTTTGTAAAGGTGGCCTATTTTTATCTTGTTTTAATTGATACTGATTTAGATTTAATTATTCGATCGTCTTAGCAATGGCCAAGTAAAGTGCAAAATTGTAGTATTCGGAGAAATACAACTCTGAATTTAAATCTTTCACGAAAGCTCCGAAACGTACGATTTTTAAAATTTTTGAACGTAAACAAATAATTGTAGTTTCATTAATTTTATTTTTGACGAATTTAATTATTTATAGGACATATTGCTCCAAAATAGTACAAATAATTTCAATCAAGATGTCCTATATAGATACAAATTTCTTCCATTTGAAGGGATTACAAAGAATTTTAAAGATTTTTGATTATTTTTAAAACTTCCAAGTAATTCTAAAGAGCTTCAAAAAGTTTCAAGCGATTGAAATTTTTTTTTAATTTTTAGAGCATTTAAATGATTTACCGTTTTTTGTTTAGGGTACTTAAAATATTCCTTGGAATTTGGAATTGATTTTAATAATTTGAAGAGGTTCCAACGATTTCGAAAGATTGAATGCCTATTTTAAAAATTCCAAGGAATTTTAATGAACTTGAAAAAATTCTAGCGATTTCAAAAGATTTTAAAGGATTTGATATACCTTAGGATAATTTTAATAGATTTCAATAAATTGAAGGGATTTTTAAGGCTTTTGAAGATTTTAGGGTGTATTTTTTTTTTAATTACGAGAAATTTTCAAGAAATTTAACAAGTTTTAGAAAGTCAAAAGTTAAAAATTTTAAACAAGTTTAAAGGTTTTGCAATTATTTCAGACTTTAAGATTTTAGGGTATTTAGGGATCTAATTAAAAATTTTTTAGTAGATTTGAAATGTTTTAGAGTGTTCTCAGGAATTCCAAGTATTTTTAAATAGAATTCAATAGTTTGAAGTGAATTTCAAAGAATTTAAAAGATTTCAGTGGTTTTTCAAAGTTCCACGTAATTTTAAAGATTTTTATAAAGTTTCAAGGGATTCCAAACGATTAAAAATTTTTAGGACATTTCAACAAATTTTAAGGAATATTCAAGAGCATTTACAACATTTCAAGAGATTTCAAAATATTTTTCATATTTTAGGGTATTTAATGAGACCCTAGGGAATTTCTAATAGATTTCAATAATTGGAATGTATTCCAAACGATTTTAATGTTCTGATTTTTTTTCATTCCAAGGGATTATTAAAAGCTATAAAAAATGTCAGAGGATCCCAAATATTTCAGAATATTTTTAACGTTTCCAAACAATTTCTAATGTATTTTAATAATTTGAAGGTATTTCTGAATGTTCAAGAGTATTTTTTTAATTTCCAGGAATTTCTAAAAATATTTCAAAGGATTTGAAATTTTTTAAAGGGATTTAAAAAATTCACAAAGAATTTTCATCAGTTTCAAAATATGTCAAGGGTTTTCAATTTCTTAAATATATTTTAGGTGATTTAAAACGATTACAAGAAATTCTGAATTGATTTCAGTAATTTAATGTAGTTTCAAAGGATTTGAAATATTTTAGGACATTTTAAATGATTTCAAGGAATATGTTATAGATTTCAATAATTTGAAGAGATTCCAAAGGATTTAAAAGATTTAAATGTATTTGAGATTTTGGGATATTTAAACAAATTCCAAAGGATTTTTAAGCGTACTAAAAAAATTCAAGGGATTTTAAAATATTTAGAGTATTATAGGGTATATCAAAAGCTTCTTCGAAAATTTGTATTTATTTCAGTCATTTAATGGGATTTCAAAGTTATTCGTTTTTTTAAAGATTCCAAGGAATTTTCAAGAGCTTTAAAAAGTTTCAAAGGATTTGAAGTATTTTAGGGTGCTTTAAATTGTTTCAAGGAGTTTTAATAGATTTTAACAGTTTAAAGTTATTTCGAGGGATTTTTAAGGGATTTTAGAAGATTTTTAAGTATTTGTAACATTTCAGGATAATTTAAACGATTCCAAAGCATTTTAAAGAGCTTCAAAAAGTTTCAAACGATTTCAAAGGATTTTTAATATTTCAGGGAATTTTAAAAGATTCCGAGGGTTTTTAAATTTATATCAATTATTCAAATGGATTTTAAATATTTAAGATTTTTAAAAGGTTCCTAGACATTTTTAGGAGAACAAAAAATATTCAAGAGATCTCTAAGGATTTTAATGATTTTAAGGAATTAAACAAATATCCCTGCGACTGTAAACAATATCCTGGAATTCAGGAAGATATAGAACGATTTTAAAGGACCTATAAGGGTTGAAGATATTTTTAAAGAGTATAAGGAATTTTATAAGGTTTCCGAGGATTTCAATGATTCTATGCGGTTTTAAAAGCTCTTAAGGTATTTTAATGCATTTTGCAGGATTTCAGAAAATATCCAATTTTGTATAATTTCATGAGATTTTATAATATTTTAATGAATTTCAAAGATTCGATTCACAAGAAGTAAGGTATTTCGTAGTGTTTCAAAGATTTGAAAAGATTTAAAAATATGTTTTGCAGATTATTTTGAACTCTTTGAAATTCTCTTGAATTTTTTTAATTCATATAAATTCACTCAAATCTTCTCAATTCAATGTTTGTTCTTTCATTTAAAACTTACTCAGTACCATGCATTTTTAAAGTCTTTTAATTGTTTTCAACTCGTTTGAATTTTTTTATTCGTCTACATTTTTCTGAATTTATTGAATTTTTCTCATGTCCCTCAAATTCCTCTTTTTTTGGTCTTCAAATTAAATGTTAATTGTCAGGGTATATTAAAAATTAGCCAGGGAACTTTGAAATTTTTTTTTTTTCCAGTCACCCTGTGTAAAGAAAAATAATCAAGTCAAATTTCCAGAAGACATATTTTTATTATTATTTTTTATTTTTTTTTATATCATTTAATTAGTTTTTAATATAATTATTAATTGGGAGTATTAAGAATCAATGTTTGTACAGAATAAGAAATGTGTTGTTTTGCCGAATTGAGAGTTATTTTTACCTTACGATAATTGAAACTGATTTTGTCAAGTCTATCTCTATATAATTGAATATTTTGTAAACGAGGAAGAAAATCAACAATAAATTTCCGTATTTTGTGAAATTTAATAATTTTATTTTATGTTTATGATCAACAGATTAAAATTTTTTAAATTCAATTTAATCCCTGTTAATTAAAAATTTTTCAATCTGAAATAAAATGTACAATTTGATGCTTTTGAATTTGTAATTGTGCAATTCTAAATTGCCCTAGCAGCCGTTCTGAATGCTTCAACTTTAAACGGATATTAGTTTGACCTTCTAAAGTTAAAATTAAAATTTTTAAGTCGTTAAGTTTTTAATTTTTTTTTATTGGCTGCGTTTCAGATTGAAAATTATTGAAATTTGAAGATTTTTATTCAATTGTTTTTTTAAATCTCGTTTAAAATTATCCGTTTTAAACGCGTTAATTCAAATTGTTTGAAATTCTCATTTTGGTTAATTCTGCAGATTTTTAATAAAAACTTTTTTTTCAATTTTAAGCTGCAGTGCTTAAATTAAAAATTGTGAAATCCGGAGGCTGCTATTTTTATTCTGTAATTGTTTATCTTTGAATACTTAAAAAAATTCAACCATTCAATAACAATCATTAGCTATAATTGTGCAACTCTATAAATATATCAGTTTAATGCAAAGTACTGTATTGACATTTAAATCTCCTCGTAATTATTTATTTTGTCTCTTGAACCGTATATTGCGCCTAATTTCAGTCTTAAAATATGGAGTCTAAGCCGTGAAAAAGATTTCGCAACAAAATTAAGAAGTTTGTTTTTGGCTTAAGTGGATGAGTTTAGAGATACCAAATAAAATTTTTGTTTAATGTGAAACTTCAGGACATCCGCCACTGTCTCGAAAATAAAACAACCAGGCCTCACGCTATCCCTATATTCCCTATTGTAATAAATTTTTAATATATTTCAGTAATTTGATTGGATTTCAAAGGATTTGAAATATTTAAGGGGATATTGTCAAATATTTCCATAACTTTTTTCATTTATTTCAATAATTTGAAGAGATTTCGAGGGTTTAAATCATTTTTAAAGGAAAATATTTCGAGGGATTTTGTATCTAATAAAAATATCCAGGATTTCAGGAATAAATACTTTTGAATTAATTTTAAAATTAGTCAATTCAATGCATTTTTTTCATATTTTTTCACTGGGTTAAATTTCGAATTTTTTGGATTCCATTTTTTTCTAATTCATTTGAATTATTTGAAATTTAACTCGAATTGTTTTGTAGTCATTAGTCACTTCCATAGTTAGAAATTAGAAGAGTTTCAAAGATTAGAAGGGTTTTTAAATTATTTTTTGGAACTCAACCTGAATTCTTGTCAATTTATCCTGAATTCTTTTAAATTCTTTGGAATTCTCTTGGATTTTTTTTGGATTCATTAAAATTCTTCTAAATTTACACAGTTCTACATCCTGAATTTATTACCCTTTGTGTCCGAAAAAGCACGCTATGAGCGTGAAAAGAAATATATCCTCGAGAAATTTAGTGTATAAGTTTCATTTATAGAGATTTCAAGAGATTGCAAAATATCCAGGGTGGCCATCTTTTTCAATTGTGATATCATGCAATTTAGAATATGTAATTCGAAAATCGTATTCTTTAAACATTTTCCATTTTAGATTTTTAATTTCTAAGCGTAAATTTTAATGTAAAGAATTTAAAAATGCTGTTTTAAAGACTTAAACAATTAAAAATAAAAATCGTTTAAAATCGAAGATTTTTGACAAAAAAAACTTATTTAGTTGATCAGCTGTGAATATAAATTAATTAATGACTTTTTAAATTGAATTGTACTTTTAGATTTAAAAATTGAATAATAATTGATTTTATAGGGCGATTTGGAATCAGTTCACAATTTTAGAAGGTCCAGATTTTAGCGTTAAAAATTACACTGTTTCAATTGCAAATCTTATTAGCAAAACAAATTTAGACGCCCGATTGAAACTCTATAAACAATTAAAAATTCTTAAATAACTTCAAAATCGTATATTCATATTTAAAGGCTCTTATTAAATTTCAAATATTATTTTAGTCTAAAATATTCCATTTTTAAACCATTCAATTTGAATCTTTTTAATTCAGAAAAAGAACAATTACTTAATATTTCGAAATATCTGACTGTTCATTTAAAGTCGGTAATTATAATTTAAATATTCAAAACAAGAAATCTAAACTTTGTACATTATAATTTTAATTGTTTCAAAAAAATGTAATTTGTAAGTCAAATTGTTGAATTTTGATGTATCCGTACAAAAAGTTCAAGTATAAAATTTTAAAAATAATTTAAAGTAAATGTTTCAAGATTTTGAAAAAAAAATGTTGAAGCATTTTAAGAATTTTAAAACTATTTAATCTACAAATAATTTAAATTTAAAAAGTTTTCTGTTTATAAAAAAATGTAATCGTTCAAATTTTAATTTTTTCTAGATTAAAATTGCTTAAAATGATATAATTTAAAAAATGTTATTTTGGCAGTTTAACTGTATTTAATTTTAAATTTTTCAGTTGCGAAGTGTTAGTAGCTTCTATTTTATACGTGTAAATTATTGAGCATTGCAATACAACATTTTTTAATTTACAAAATTTAAACTTCAGTTTTAAAAGTTTAAAATGCAGGAGTTTCACTTTTAGTGCTGGAATTTGAATTTCAATTTTTATTACTTTAAGTGGAAACATTTTTGGCTTTTAGAGTTCGATTTTTTTTATTTTGTTGCGAGACGGAAAAGGACGGGGAATTTTTTCTTTGTTTAAAACTGCTACCCTGTTTCTTGTTTTTCCAAAATATATCAAAATTTGTTATTCTTAAAAATCTAACACATAAACGTCTATGCAATGTTAGGGGTGTGTTAAAATAACACTGCTATTTGCAACATCCTTGAGAGATAAGGGAAGCATCTATCTGTAGCCTTATTATCTGTTATTTCCAAAAGAAGAATCTTCATTTGAATGTATAAATTAAGTTGAGTGATATGATTCATTTGAAAATTCCATATCATTTTTATATTTAAAATCACGATTTATTATGCTGATTTTTGACATGTATGTTTATCTGTTATCACTTTATTCTTGAAATTTATGAGATTCCCCTTTTTAAAAAAACTGATTTAATTTACAAATAAATGTTTAAATAATTAAACATTTTTTCTATGGGCTCGAAGTTTCTCAATGCTTTTGCAAAATGTGCGAAGCTAATATTTAGATTTGAAGGCCAATTATTATTATTACTTGAATTCATTAACTTTTTTCATTGAATTGTTGTGCAATGGTTAGAAGATCAAGTTCTCCAATCTCTTCAAGTTAATTTATTTGTTTTACATGACACCATAGTGAATTGATATCTATGAATATGCATGTACTTAGCGAAAACTGAAAGTAAACATATTTTTCGTGACCAGAAGTTTTGATCATTTTTCATAACTAATTTTATTTTGAAATGTCAGGAAAGAGCAAAACAATATCTATTGATAATTGTCAAAGATTGTTTTTCTTATTTAAGTAATTTCATTTATTTGATTACACAGGTATGACTTTAGGACATGACATCAAAGGTTCCACACATTGCGAGTTTTATAATTCAACCAGGTGCATTGAGAACGAGGAGGGATGTTCCGGAAGAGAAGAGTGTGCTCCGAGCGAACCAGACAAGCGAAATCACTGTTTCGTTCTCTGGAAATACGACAGTGCCCTTAAAGAATCGAAGATTGTCTTAAAGGTTTGTCCCCTTTCTGAAAATAGAAAAATATATATATTTGTATTCATTATTAGCAGTACTAAAGGCGGCGTTTTCAAACTTTGCAGGGATGTTTCTTAGATAGTAAAGAATGTTACGACAAACCACATTGTGTGGAAAAAAGCGCAGATAGAAAACAGCAAATGTTTTTCTGTTGCTGCGATGGCAACATGTGCAACCAAAATTACACTTGGGATCCACAGCCTACAGAGCCTCCTCCCCCAGTTAAAGGTAATAGTTTTTTTTATATGTAAAAGATAAAAGAATAGATTTGAGAGAGAGAGAGAGAGAGAAGACAATTAGTGTTCTGTCCGTCAACCGCTTACATATTTATCACTTTGGTAAACAGAATGTGACATTTTAACGCATTGGTTGTAAATCTACTCGTAGAAACGGTAAATCAAAATAAAGATCCAGTATAAATATTAAGTGTAAATGAGAAAAGAGTTTATATAAAGGAAAGAATTTATCAAAATTTACGGCGTCATTCATTGCGTTGCTTAATTAATTTTCATTCATATTTTCCGGTGTGAAGTTGGCTTGGGCATTGTTATTTGCAGGGGATAACAATGCGAAAGCCAACTTCATAATTAAAGATATTAATGAACAGTAGTGCACGGATTCCTTATTTTATATACTATTTTTCAGTTTATGATCAATCAATTATGCAGTAATACAGGTATTTTAATATCCTCCCTCAAATACGAAACAGATCGGTAAAATTTAATTCCGATCTTCCTTATTTTTTTGGTATCCTTTTGTTGATTGCATTTTTCAAAATTTAAATTAAAATTATTTATTTGAATGCCTTAAATTCAAAATCATTGAGTCCCGAGGGGTTGATCACTCTTGCAATCCGGTATACAAGACTCCAAGATATCTATGAAACCTTTCCGAATTCTTTCAAATCTTTGTAAAATCTTGAAACATTTTTAGAAATTATTTGCCATTTTTTTGAATCGTTTGAAGTGTTTGTGTAATATTTGAGATCTGAAATCTCTGTAAAATTTTGAAAGTTTTTGTGACATTGTTATGACATAAATAAAGTCTTGATGAAATCTTCGAAATCTTAAAAAAAAATTATAAAATCTTTCGAAACGATTGTAAATGAATTGAGTTTTTTTTTATTATTTCGAAATGTTTGCAAAACCTTTTTGAAGATTTTGAAGCTTTTAAACTTTTGAGAAAACCTCTGAACTTTTGAAATATTTCGATATTTTTGTAAAACTTATCTTAAATCTTTGAAATTTTTTAAAAATTTTGGTGAAATCGTTATGAAATCTTGTCAAATCTTTTGAAATCTTCGATATTTGTGTAAAATCGTTACGAAATATTTCTAAATCTCTAAAAGCTTAGAGAAGTCTTTTTAAGCCTTTGAAATCTTTTGAAATATTTAAAATATCAGTGAAATCTGTTTAAAAAATTATAAAATCTTTATAAAGTATTTGACGTTTTAATCCTTGTAATTTTTTGTTTTAAATTCAGGCAAAATCGTTATGAAATCTTGTGAAATCTTTGAAATTTTTTTGTAATCGTTATGAAATATTTGTAAATCTTCGAAACCTTTCAACATTTTTGAAATCTTAGTGAAATCTTGTGAAATATTTTCAAGCCTTTATGAAATCTTCCAAATCTTAAATATTTGTGTGAAATCTCTTGAAACTTATGTAAAATATTTGAAATTCTTTTTAAATCTTTTGACATTTTTGTAAAACTTTTCTGAAATCTTTGTAATTTTTTTTTTATAATTCTGTTAAAATCGTTATGAAATCTTGTCAAATCTTTTTAATTCCTTGACATTTTTGTGGAATCTTAATGAAATATTTCTAAATCTTCGAAACCTTTTAAAATCTCTAAAATCTTAGTGAAGTCTTTTCAAATCTTCGAATTATTTCAAGTACCAGTGAAATCTTAAAAAAAAATAAATTTTGAAAACCTTTGTGACATCTCCCAAATCTTACAAATTTGTGCCTGGAAATGCCTGTAAAATCTTTGTGACGTCATTGCAGTTTTTAAAATTTTGAGAAAAGCTTTGTGACATTTTTGAAAAATATTTCTTAGGCTTCGAAACTTTTAAAAATCTTTGAAATATTAGAAACCTTTGTAAAGTCTTCCAAATATTACAGAGTGTCTTAAATTATTAAAAATCTTTATGAAATCTTCTGAAACTTTTGTAAAACATTCTAAATTTTGGTGAAATTTTTGTGATACTGTTATGAAATCCTGTAAAATCTTTCGAAATTTTTGTGAAATCGTGATGAAATATTTCTAAATCTTTGTAATTTTTTATAATATAATTAAGTATTTTGAAATATTTTGAAATTTGAAATTTTGATATTTTGAAAAATTTAAAGAAAATCTGTGAAATATTTGAATTTTAAAATCTTTAAATTTTTTGTGAAATCTTTATGAAATTTTATAAATTTTTTTATGTTTTTATGAAATATTTCTAATTTTTTTTAATTATTTAAAAATCTTTGGAGTCTTAGTAAAATCTTTTAAAACCTTTGTGAAATCTTTGAAATCTTTTTAAAAAATTGAAATCGTTATGAAACTTTTGTGAAATCGTTATGAGATATTTCTAAATCTGAAATATTTTACATATTTTTTAAATTTCTTGAAATCGTTTAGAATGGCTGAAATTTGGTGTAAATCTAAAATCGAGTATTTGCAAATGGAAATCGATAGTTTTTATCGCTTAAAATATATGAACGTTTCAATAAGTCCAAGAAAGAAGGATTTCGGTATTTATCGGGATAAAAAAAATATGATAGCGACCTGATTATTTTAAAATTATTTTCCACACTTAACTGCATTTTCCACAGAAATCGAGCCAGTTCCAAATCCGGATCAACAAGTGATAACGCTGCTAATAACGATAGCGATTCCTGCACTCTTTGTGATGGTTGGCTTGCCTCTAATGTTCTGGTGCTACCGTCGAAGAAAACTGGGATACTTCAACGAGGTAACCCACCGCTTAATACAACCCGAAAATTCTCTTCTTTTTTTTTACGAACCCTCACTAACGAAAGAAAATTGAAAAAGGTACCAACCTTGGAGCCACTTCCTCTGCCGCAACCCTCACCAAATTTGGGCCTGCGGCCGATTCAACTTCTTGAGATCAAAGCCCGAGGTCGATTCGGAGCCGTCTGGAAGGCTCAGTTCAAAAACGATGTTATCGCCGTAAAAGTATTTCCCATGCAGGACAAGCAGTCCTGGCAAACTGAACAAGAGATTTTCAAACTTGCTCACATGGACCATGAGGATATTTTACATTACATTGGTGTCGAAAAAAGAGGCGACAATCTACAAGCAGAGTTCTGGCTCATCACGGCTTATCACGAAAAGGGCTCCCTCTGCGATTATCTCAAAGCGAACGTTGTTTCGTGGCCGGAGATGTGTAGAATTGCCGAATCTATGGCGAGGTATTG
>NC_046664.1:33697470-33710273 GCF_010883055.1 Belonocnema kinseyi | reverse complement strand
CCCCCCCCCCCGAGTGTTTCCACTTAACGAGAAAACCTGGAAATGATAGAGAATTTATTGTTTGACCTCGAATTTTACAAATTTTTAGAAGAGAAAACTATCCAGTCACTGGAAATATCACAAACTTCGTTTCAAATGATATGATGTATTTTAAAATAAATTTAATAATATGAATTAATTAGTGATTTTTAAAATTGAATTTTAGTTGAATTATTAAAAATTAAACAATTCTTGATTTTACAAGATGAATCTGTTCAAAATTAAATAATTTACCAATTTTAACATTAAAAATTAGATAAATTTTCAACTAAAATGATCAGTCTTAAAACAAAAAAATTTATTTTTAACTAATGAGTTCAATTTTCAAACGAAGTCGCTGAGTTTTCAAACGAAAAATGTAGTTGATACTTCAACTAAAAAATATTTATTAAATTATACTAAAAAAACAGTAATTTTAACAAACAAAAAAGATGAATTTTCTACTAAAATAGATGAATTTTTAAAACACCAAAAAGACGAATTTTCAACCAAATACAGGATTTTGCAATCAAATAGCCATATTTTCAACTACAAAATGAATTTTTTATGAAAAATATAGTTCATATGTCAACTAACAAATATTTTCAATTTTCATTTAAAAAGAAGTGGAATTTTTCAAAAAAATTAATTTTTAACAAAACACTTGCAATTTTAATTTAAAAAAATGTGTTTCTGACAAAACAGATGCAATTTCAAACCAACGCCAAATAATCGAATTTCCAACCAAATAAATGATTTTCCAACTAAATCGTTGAATTTTCATCTAAAAAAATGAATTTTCAAGCGAAAATAGAATAGTTAAATTATTTGTTAAAAATGAATTTTCAACCAAAAATCGAATAGTTAAAATTTCAGGTATAAGGATATATTTTCCTGAATCCCCAACCTAAAAAAAATTAATTTTCTACCAAACAGTTGTATTTTCAACTTTAAAAAAATCAAACTTTCAAACAAAAATGGAAGATTTAACTTTTCAATTATAAAATTTTATCTTCAGCCCAAAAAAAAAATCATAATTTCATCACAATATTAAAATTTTCAAGAAAAGAGATGAATTTTCAACTAAAATCATATATCTTCTAGCAGAAAAATTAATGATTACAAAGTAGCTCAACTTTCAACCAAGTAGTTAAATCCTCAAATAAAACAGAATAATTTTAAACCAAACAGTTGCATGTTTCACAAAAAAAGATAAATTTTCATATTGACGTCTGAAATATCCCGATAAATCATGTTACCGCCACTGAAAAATTATCGAAAAATAAAATATTCGAAATCTAATACCGAATTGGGAAATTCCCCATCAGAACATTCTTGAAATAAAATTAACAACATTACAAAATTCACGAATTTAAACAATTGAGAAAAATGAATAATAAAATAAAATAATATACTTATATTTGTTGAAAATATTGGTTATTATCTAATTTATTTATTATTAAAACTAGTTCTTAATTGTTTACGTTCGGAAATTTTCCTGTATCGGCAATTTTACAGTATAGGATATTCTGTAATGTCGGCAATTTTATTTTTCCGCATTTTTCAGCCTTCGCCCCAAATTGACACTTTGAAGTTTACAATTTTAATTGTTTGGGGAAATAACAATTGAAGAATTAATTCAGGGTGGCCGCTGAACTGGAAAACCGGTAAATGGCCGGGAATTTTTTGAGACCGGGAAATGACAGTGAATTTTTTTTACCGTGAATTTGACAAATTTGTAGAAGAAAAATCTGTCTACGTTCGATTTCAACAGTTTTTAAATAATTAGTTGAATTGTTATGTTTTTTAATTATGCTATTATTTAGCTTACAATGCGCAATTCAAAATTGTTTTATTTCAACAATTTTCGATTTAAAATGTTTATTTTTAAGCTTACATTTTTAATTTGAAGAATTTTTAAATTCTTTCTTAAAGACTTGAACAAATAAAAAATAAAAGCCTTTGATGTTGAAAATTTTGGATAAAAAACATTTTTATTGAAATACATAAATTATATTAAATTTATCTGTACTTTAAGTAATAAAAAGTGAACAAGAACGATTTGACAAAACGATTTTAAACCAGTTCAAAATTTAAGAATTTTCAGATTTTAGTGTTAAAACTTAAACGGTTTCAATTTGAAAGTTTTAGTCATTAAACAAATGTGAACGTTTCACTGAAAGTTTATCAACTATTTTCAACTTAAAAACACCTTCATAATAATATATTCTTAATTAAACGATTTTATTTAAATTAAAATATTGTTTCAGTCTAAAGCATTCCATTTTTAACCCATTCACTTTGAAAATTTTAATTAAAAAAAAAATGAATTATTGAATATTTAGCAATAATTGAATTTTTATTCAAGACAAGTAAATTGAAACTAAATATTTAAAAGCCTGGAATCGTTAAAATTTCGAAGAGCCTTTTAAACTTTGAACGTTACAATTTTAATTGTTGCATTTGAAAAATGCTTCATTTGTAAGTGAAATTTTTGAATTTTGGTGTATAATTCGCAAATGAACATTTGTAGAAAACATTTGAGTAATTTTAAGAGATATTTAGGAGTTCTAAAAAGATTAAAAATGATCATGCAAATTTAGAAAGTTTTCTTTAAATCTTCTAGAATCTTTTTTGAAAATTTAGTTTGAATCTTTAAAAAACTTTTAAAATATTCTCTTAAAATAATTTTTCAAAATGAAAAATTATTTTTAATTCTCCTATGAATCTTAAGAAAATTTTTTTATTCTTTTGAAGCCTTTTACAATTCTTGAAAAGATACTCATTTTTTTGATTAAAATCTGCGGAAATCTACATTTTGTTTTATATTAGGTTATCATTTTAAGTTTTATATTAAGTTTGAATATTTTCAAAACTTCTACATATCTCTTAAAATTACTCAAATTTCGCCTGCAAATAATAAATGTTCAATTGTTATTTATACATCTAAATTGTAAAGAAATTTTCTACAATTTGCAGGATTTTCTGAAAATTGTAGAAAAAATTCAATTAATTTTGACAGATATTTAGAAGTTCTGAAAAAATTTGCAAAATAATTAAAAATTTAAAACAAATTTAAAACAACTTCTAGATTTCTCAAGATTTTGAAATACAATTTTGTAGCTTTCCAAGGATGTTTAAACTATTTAAAAAGAAAATAATTCAATTTCAAATTTGAGAAATGTTCAGTTAAAATTTTTTCAATTTTTCAATTTCTGATGTTTCTAGCTTAAAATTCCTTAAAATTATACAATTTTGAACGTTTTAAAGTTCATTGATTGATTTTTTAATTTAGAGCATTGCAAATGATTGCGTTCAAAATTATACAGTTCCATTTTGAGTGTTTTCATTTGCAGCTCAGTTTTTACTATCGCAAGTGGAAAATTTTTTAGCTTTAGAATTCCATTTTTTAAATTTCATTGACCGTGAAAAATGTTTGCGACCCGGGAAATGACCGGGAATTTATTTCGTCGATTAAAATGTTGACCCTGTAATTGTTTGAAACGACTTAAAATTAAAGTAATTTAAATTCTAACATAAACAAAAATAAAATTAAAAAAACATCAAATTGTTCAAAATGATATAATTTGGAACATTTACAAATTTGTTGATTCATTTTTCAAAATAGAGCATTGAAAATAATAGCGTGTATTTTATACGTATACATTATTGAACGTTTGAAGTATAAAAAGTTTTAGCTTCAACCATAAAAATTTAAAATGCAAGAGTTACATTTTTACTGCTTTATTTTGTACTGCATTTTTGATTACTTCAAATGAAGATATTTTCGAGTTTTAATTTTTTAATTTCAATGACCCTGAAAAATGTTTGCTAATCGGAAATTTACCGAGATTTTTTTTTCTAGATTAAAACGAACACCCTTTTTTATTTATTTATTTCAATTGAATCAATTCTAAGTATAGGCTGTTTAGAGAGCAATAGATTTGATTTATTTAAAATTTTCAGAGGCTTGATGCATCTCCATGAAGAGATTCCGGCTAATAAAGCAGACGGATATAAACCGGCTGTTGCTCATAGAGATTTTAAGTCTAAAAACGTGCTTATAAAAGCTGACATGAGTGCATGCATAGCTGATTTCGGCTTAGCACTGATATTTCAGCCTGGCAGACCTTGCGGTGATACGCATGGACAGGTGAGTTAATTATTAATTAACAGCATTATTATGCGCGGCCTCTAGCGCTTGGGAAATGTTGCATTGACGATTAATAATTAAAAGTAGATTACGATCATTGCTCTTTGAAATTGTAAAATTTTAATTAACATCTTAATATTAAACGTTTTGTGATTTCAAAGGAATTGAACTTGAAATGATCAATTTAGATATGGGACCGTACTTAAATTACGTAATTCGAAAAATCTTTCTCGTGAAGATTATCGTGTTAGTTATAAATTTTATTGTTTGGTTGCAAATTTAACAATTTTTTCAAAAATATTTCCTTTTTGGTTGGCATGTTCAACTATTTTATTAAAAATTCTTTTTTTTTTTTTAGGTTGAAAATTCAACTCTTGCTTTGAAAATTTGTCTTTTTGATTTAAAAAATCACCTATTTTAGTAAAATTTTCATTTTTCTTGGACAAAAATGCAGCTGTTTGGTTGGAAATTTAACAATCATCTTAAAAAGTAATACTTTTTGGTTTAAAATTCGACTATTGAGCAGAAAATTAACTTATTGTTTACAATTCTTATTTTGATGTTGGAAAGTGAACTGGGATCTTCTCTGGATGAAAATTTAACTATTTTTTCTGGTTCTTTTTTAATTCATCTGTTTGAGAAGAAATTTCATCTTTTTTGAATAATAATGCAACTGTTCTGTTGAAAATTCAACTCCTTTTTGAAAGTCGGTCATTTTAATTTTAAAATTTACCAGAAATTTTTTTATGAGAAAAATGTTATATATAAGAAATATTTATCAGAAATTACATCTTTTTTGGATAAAAATACAACTATTTGTTTGAAAATTGAACCATTTTGTTCGAATGATATACTTTTTGGTTGAAAATTCTACTGTTCTGTTCAAAATTTATATTTTGATGCTGAAAAATGAACTGAAATCTTTTCTGAATCAAAGTTCAACTTAAAAAAATGTATTTTTTTATTAAGAATTCATCTGTTTTAGTACAAAATTCAGCTTTCTTGGATAAAAATGCAACTAGTTGGTAGAGAATTCGACAATTTTATTTGAAAGTCACGCTTTTTTTATTAAAAATTCGTCATCTTGGATTGAAAATTCAATTTTGTTCATACAAAATATCATTATTTAGTAAAAATTAAATTTTTTCAATAAAAATGCAACTTATTTGAAAGATTAACTTTTGAAGGGAATTAATCTTTTTTAATTTAAAATTCAACTACTTGAGTAAAAGTTAAATTACATTGTTAAAAATTAACTTTTTTAATTGAAAGCTTATTTCTTGTTAAAAATTTAACTGTTTAGTGGATAAGTCTTTTTTGTGTTGAAAACTAATTTTTTAACTGAAAATGTAACTTTTACCATTTTTTTTAAGATTAATTTTTTTTAGTTGAAAATACTCCCTTTTTGGTAAAAAAAAATAATTTTCCTTGTTTCAAATTTCATTTTTGTTGCATAAAAGTACATTAGTTTCGTGGAAATAATGATTTGTTGAAAATTCGTCTTTTTTTCAATTCAATTAGAAATTATCGAATTGAATTCCATTATTTACAACGGTCTTATAAATTATGCAATCCTATGGTAGAATATGCTAGTTTTCAAATTTTATTATTCGCGCCAAAAAATTACCGACGTAGTGAATTTATAACTTTTTATTGTTCAAGTTCAAGACAAAAGTGCACATTATACGCGGTGCCGTCAAATAAGTTTTATGAAATCATCGTATTTTGTAATCTTGAAGAACTATTACGTCAATGCTACGTCGGACATAGATTTATTCTGCGTAATACCAATTGCGTCAATATCACGCGAGGGATTAGGAGAATTATAATAATTAATAGTTTATTAATATGATTTTTATTATTATTTATTTTAATAACTAGCATCGTTTGAGAGAGAAAATCATTTTTAATACAAAATATAAATTTCGAATAACGATTTATTTTTTAACTTTATTTGTGTTTAAGGTTATATAAATATAATTTTCGAAATATTCTTGACAAAATTTTGAAAGATTTTTGTAGATTGAAGATGATTAAATCATAATTACCATAAAAAAGTTAATTTAAGTTAAATGTTAAGTTAAACCATATAGTTGAATCTTCAACTAAAAAAGATGAATTCTAAACAACAAATGTAATGGCTGTGATATTTTAACTAAAAATATTTTTATTTTAAATCAAAAAGTTTAATTGAATTATAAAAAAAAGACCAATTTTCAACTAGTTTCATTTTGGACCAATAAAGAAAGCAACAAGAGAGATGAATTCTCAAGAAAAATGATGAATTTTCAAGCTGCAAAATTTATTTTGAAGAAAAGTTCATCTTTCAGCCATTTAGTTCAACTTTCAACCAAAAAAGATTGTAGAAGTTTGGAAAAAAAATATATCAATTTTCGTAAATCTTTTAAAGTTGTAAAATATTTGTAATCTCTTCAAAATATACGAAAATTCCTAAATATCTTATAAACTCACTCGAATTATTCCTCAAATTGCCTGAAATTCTTCGACATTTTTGTTTGAAAATGTTGGAAATTCTTTTGAAGTATTTTAAGATATTTTAAAATATTTTCTCATAATTAATTTTTCAAAATAAGAAATTGCTTTAAATTTTATATAAATGTTAAGAACTTTTTTTTATTACATTAAATATTTTCTAATGCTTAAAATTTCTTTTTAAAAATCTTAAAAAATATACATTTAGATTAATTTTTTTTAAATCTTCTCAAGATTTAAACTGTTTTCGAATCTTTTCAAAATTTCAGGAACTTTGATTTTCGTGTTGAATTTTTTTTAAATCATTGGAAATGTATTGAAATATTATAAATTTTCTTTGAACATTAATTTTTCATAGTGCAAAATCATTTTTAGTTTTTCCACGAATCGTACGAAAAAATTTGAATTCCCTTGAAATCTCTCAAAATTCATACAAAGCTTCCAATTTTTTCGTTCGACATCTTGAAAATTTTGCATTTTGTTTTAAATTTCGTAGATTCCTTTGAATTTTCAAATTATTTTTGCATTTTTTCAAAACTTTTAATCTTGCAAAGTTGAACAATGTCGTTTTAAAATATTTTTCATTCTTTTCCGACGTTTTAGGAAATCAGTTGAAAATTTTCCAGGAATCTTTTTCGATCTTGAAAATAGTTTGAAATTTTCACAGGAATTAAAGAAAAAAAATTTATTGTCTTGAAAACTTTCAAAATTCTTAACAAAATCTTCGTTTTCAAAATTAGCATGTACAAGTTTCAAATGATCTTTGAATCGTTAAAAAAATGTCTAAATAACTTTTAAAGTTAGCCGAATTTTTTCGCAGTATTTTGAACCTTACAAACTTACAAATTTGTTCTTTAACATATTCAATATACTTTTTCGAAATTTAAGGAAACTTTTTGACATTTTTTTCAATTTTTTCTTAAAATTTACTTTTCAAAATAAATAATTTGAAAATTTCTCAAGAATTGAAGGAAAAAAAATTTTCACTTGAAACCTTTCAAAAGTCTTTAAAAGCTTAAATTTTTTTTTTAATTTTCAAAAATCTACATTTTGTTTAAAAAAATGGTTAATTATCTCGAGACTTCTATTATTTTCGAAACTTTTAAATAAATCTAAGACTTCTAACTATATTATAAAACAATTCAGTTTTCCTGAATATTTCTATTTCCTACATAATCAAAAAAATTAAATTGAAGTTTTCCAGATTCATTTTTGACATATTTTAAAATCTACAAAATTTTAAATTAATCTTTAAAAATTAAACTATGTAATATATAGATAAATTTTCTCAGAATTTTTTTGTACCTGTAATGACAGTTTTTTTTACCGACACCAAACGTTTATAAATTTCGTAAATGTCAATTAATCATGACCTTATTTATCCAAATTTAAATAAATAAAATTATATTTCTTATCGGGAATATTCGTTAAGTATAGATGACTGCTTTTTTGAGTATGAAATCTTAAAAATTTTCTTGAAAATACAATACATAATTTATTTCTCCCAACTATATTTTAAAACTAGAAAGTAAAGAAGAAGCTCGTAATAATTACAGGTTGGAACACGGAGGTACATGGCGCCTGAAGTTTTGGAGGGAGCAATTAATTTTACGAGAGATTCGTTTCTTCGGATCGACATGTATGCTTGTGGACTAGTTCTTTGGGAATTAGCATCTCGATGTACAATACAAGATGTAAGTGAACAATTTATCTTGTATTCTATTTTTCAAATGTCTTAATAATTATTATTATTGTAAATACTGGCCTCAAGATTTTGCCCCTATTGTACCCTATTTTGCAGCCCATGACGTGACTTTAAAAAAAATTATAATACGATCAATCCTTCAAAGAGTCAGGGATTTTGAAAAAAAGTAGCAAATCAGGAAATTTGTGTGAGAAGTAACTGTAAAAAATATTCAAGGCTGCTATGTAAACACTATCAGTCACTTTTTTCTCAAATCACTTCTTAGTTACATTTTTAAGTGAAAAGATCACATTAGTCATTTTTCTTTCAAAAAATTAATTCATGGGTTAATCACTATTCAATTGAGGTCTACACCTATTTCTGAATTGTATTTAATTTCTTTGAAATATTTCATGGTATTTTTAAAGATTCTGAGAAATTTTTAAGAGATTTCAATAATTTGAAGGGATTTTAATGATTTTGGGGTATTGTTAAAACTTTTCAGGCATTTTCCGAAGTTTTTAATCTGAAATACCTTAGAAAAATGTAAAAAGATTCCAAGGGATTATTGATTAATTTAATTAAATTGAAGGAATTACATATGGGTTTAAATAATTTAGGATAAAAATTTTTCTTAGAGTTTTGGAAGATATGGAACGAATTTATGGGATCACTATGGGTTTAAGATATTTCAAAAGATTTCATGATATTTGATCAAATTTCCGAGAATTTCAGTAATTTTAAGGGATTTTAAGAATCTTAATGTACTTTAATACATTTTACAGGATTTCATGAAATATCATCATAGAATTGCATGGGATTTTATAATATTTTAGTGGCTTTTAAAGAATTTATTCACGAGAATTGAGGTATTTCGTAGGGTTTCAAATATGTAAGGAGAAAAGAAAATGTCCCATATGTTGAAAATGGCCATGCGGCGGCTCTAATAGTAACTTTGTTCTAGTTGTTTTGACTGTTACATGTCTTTTGTGATATTGAGCCGTTACAAACTATTAAAAAAATATCAAGAAAATGGTTTACTTATGTAATTATTGTGAAAATGACACGCTGGATTTTTCTAATAGTGTTTTTCTATTTGTTTATCGCATCATTTCCGTTAATTATCACTCTGGTATAAAAATCAGGTTTTAAAAGTGAACTCAGAGAACACCCGAAGACCCCGAATAAAAGAGTTAAAAGCTTTTTAATAATTATGAAATATATGAGGAGAAATGGTTTCGGTTTTATTTTCAAAGAATAATTTTAAGTTTTAAAGATATGGAAGACTTTGAGTCCATTTTTTTTTTAATTTTTTAAGATTTACACATTTTTTTAGGTAAGCTGAATTTTGTCAGGGATTAAAAAAAGGTTCTTAAAATTCATGGCAAATTTTTAAATGATTGTTTTGGCAAGGAATTTAAAGATAAAATCGAAAAAAGATCAAAAATAATTTTGAATTATTTCCTAAAATCTTAAAAAATTCTGAAAGTTTTTAAAGCAATAATTTTCCATATTACATAATTTTAGAAAAAATTTGAGTAAGTTTAAGAGATATTCAAAAGTTTTGAAACGATTCAAAAATAATTAAAATTTGTAAAGATTTTTAAAGAATTTTGTAAAGTTTCACGAAAATGAAAGACATTTTTTCAGGTTCCTAAGAACAATTAAAATAATTTTTTATTACGAAAAATTAATTTTAAGAGATAATTTTAGAATATTTTAGATGATTTCAATAATAGTCAAAGAAGATTCGGAAAGATAGATAGATAGATTTATTTCTCCATTGTGTGCTTTTGTAAGCTTTTACAATATTTGATGAACCTCAATTACATATTAAGCTTAAATCTAAATTGCTTTTACGTCGTTCGATTTACATTTTTACTTAAATTTAATTCTTCCTTCTCTCTCGCCTTCTTTTCAAAAAACTTTGTCCATTCGCAGATAATGGGGCTCGACAATCCCACTAAGCATTCGGCTACATGTTTCTCTAGTGCTATTCCTGTTCTAGCCCCAATCCAATCCTTAATATCTCTGGATAAATTTGAGTTTGACTGTCCCTTCATGCCGGGACATCTTAGAATGTGAGCAAGATTTTCTTCACTTTCCCCGCACAGTCTGCAACTAGTATCAACATATCCCTTGTTACCCACTTTCCCAACGTTTCCGCATCGGATCCTTGCCCATTGCTCTTTAAGTGAGAAACTTAAATTTGACCTATCCCAATATTCCTCTCTTCCTATATTCTTTTTCCAATTTTTGTATTCCTTACATTAAATTGAGCTATCTAACTTTCTCCAGTCCGACTGTATTTCCTGATCTATTCTCATATTTTTTGCTCCTGCTAGCTTATTTTTCACCTCCTCCTTTCTTATCCCTTTCCAATTCCAATTTAATGATTCGCCATCTCCAACCTGTCTAAACGCTTTCTCAAGTTTTGCTCCCCATTTGGAAGGATTCTTCTTCGAAATCCCCCGTAGTTCCTGTTTTAAGCAAATTTTTGGCCATCTATTTTCCTCCATGTCCATGATTTCTATTAAATAGTTTCCTGCTCTGTTCCTTGTTTCCATTTCCAAACTATGTCTTCCAGATTCGAACCTCCAGATATAGCCTGGGGTGCTTCTATCTAGTCCCATTGCCATTTTTATAAACCCTCCCTGTAGCTTCTCGATTTCTGCTCTACTTTCCCATCCCCAAATTTCTGCTCCATATAAACTTCCTGCTTTTACCAATATATCCATCAAATATAATCTTTCCCCTAGTTTACTTATATTTGCCCTTTTCATAACCCCCCATGCGGCATTTGTGGCTATTCGCGCTTTTCCTACCATTTTTTGGATGTGCTTAGTATACGTTCCTCCTGTCGAGAACCAAAATCCTAGATATTTATAGCAGTCCACTATTTCAAGTTCTTCTCCTTCAATTCTCCAGGATTCTCCTGCCTTTTTCCTACCCCCCTTCCTAAATATCATTACTTTAGTTTTATTAATATTTATTTCTAACTTGTTTTCATTCACATATTTTACTAATTCTTTCAGCATTTCATTGAGACCCTCGGCAGTATCTGCTACCGCGGCTAGATCATCAGCAAATTTGATTCCAAATATTTTCGTTTGTCCTATTACTGTTCCTCCTAAGTTATTTTTTTCCCAGCCTTCTTCTAAGTCTTCTGTAAAAATATTGTATAGAGTGGGGCTTAATGGGCAACCTTGCCTTACGCCTCTAGTTGTTTTAAAGCTATCCGAAATTCCTTCCCCAGTTATTATTTCGTTTGTCGTTTTACTAAAAATTGCCTCGACCATCTTCAGCATTCTGCCTCTAATTCCCAGATTCTGCAATTTGTCTATGAGAATTTTCCTGTCGACTGTATCGAAGGCTTTCTTAAAATCTACAAAGGCCACATACAATTTCCCACCCTCTCGTTTAAGTTTGTTGTTTATAAGTGAATTGAGCAAAAATATGTGATCTCTAGTTGCTCTTTTTTTCCTGAATCCAGATTGACTTTCCCTATATAAACTGTTTCTTTCTATCCATTCTCTAATTCTCACATTCAGAATAGAAGCCAAAATTTTATAACCAACATCTCGTAATGACAAACCTCTATAGTTTTCTTTCGATTCTTCGTCACCGCCTTTATGCAGCGGAAAAATTCTAGCTTTTTCCCAGCCTCTTGCCAGTTTCCCTTCCTTCCGGAAACCATTTAGTACCCGATGCATCTCCTCTGCACATACCTTTGGCAATCCTCTTAAAAATTCTACTGTAATTCGGTCTTCTCCTGCTGCTTTCCCCTTCTTTAGCCTTTTAACTTCTCTAACTACCTCCTTAAAAGTGATATCTCTGTTTAACTCATGTTGTTCGCCTAAAGCAGATCGCTCAATTTCTGCTACTTTACTCGGAGCCTTACTATCATTCACAAATATATAAATATATATAAATAAATATATATAAACCTTTAAGTGTTTCTTCTCCGTTGTCCGCGAAAATTATTAGGTACTCCTCTGCCCTCTATCTCGTTCCAGGTGTATTCTTGATTCCCAATTCTCCATTTCATTCGCTGTGAGCCGCGCTCGTGTCGCCACCTAGCGGATTTGAAAGTTAATATCGGGCGTGTGTATTTACATGAGACTACATGGGCAATAATACAAAAATATGTAAGAATTTGTTTAAACATTAATCTTTTAGTTTTACTAATAGTGTGGGAAAAGTTGGGAACACCAGCGATTAAAACTTCTAATAAAAAACTTGTAGGTATAAGATTCCGAACTTAAAAACTCTACCTGTCACATAGCTAGAAGGTTAAGTCATTCAAAAAAAAAATGTATTTCAAAGAAATACACAATAATAAAAATAACTTACATTGGAGCTTGTTTAAAGTACAATTGTCACCTTCTTAAATTATAAATCTTCCAGGAAAAAATTTTCCATTTTTAAGCATAGTTTTTTAAAATGCAGTTCTCA
>NC_046664.1:33674712-33697370 GCF_010883055.1 Belonocnema kinseyi | reverse complement strand
AAACTTGGCAATTTAGAAAACCAATTTTTGACAAACTGGTACATTTTTAATTTTTGTTTTTAAATAAATGTTCAGAGTTACAAAGACGCTTGAAATCGAAGTAATTTTTTCCACTTTACAGCAGCTATCCACTTATTTCTTTGTAGTATTTTATGTGATTCTTTATGAAATTTATAAAATTTGCAATCTTTCGTTTTACCATTATTCTTACAATTCACAACACAACATGTATAATTCCACATACTGCCTACTGAAATGCATATAAAATGTAATCAAAACAAACGCCCGCTAAACTCATTATTCGCCACCCCGCGCGCTGGCATCGTTTCGTCTATCCCCTCCAATCGACGGCTCACGGCGAATAGCTTGAGAACGCTGGTAGCCTTCTTCGTCTTGCACTCCTGACTTCATCTTCAATCCACGATTGGACTTCTTTTTCTCTAAAAGTCAAATCATCTCCAATTGTGATCTTGGTGCCTTTTAAGTTGTGCTTGTTCTCCATCAGCTTTCTTTTTGTTCCCCACGAATCCAATTTAATTAGCGCCCCACCAGCAATTTGAGTCAATTGTTTAATAACGATCTTTACTCCTGTATATGCAAATAAAGTTTCTTGAATCTCCCTCTTCAAATTTCTGCCTCTTGACCGAAATCCTCTTACTATTACAGAGTTCTTTCTTGCCTCCCTTTCCTTCATTTCCCATCTGAGTTCTGGTTCGTTGAGGCTATCTAGACATTTTCCTGTCCTTTCATCTCTATCTGCTCCCTTTTCTCTGTTGTCAAATATCCCTTCTCCTTCTACGTCCTGTTCCCCATTTTCTCTCTGCAAATTTGACGTCGCGGAAATTTCATTTTCTTCTTGCGTTTGCTGTCTCTTTCCAAGGCAAAGATTTTCCCTCAAGTTGGTTTCTAAATCTTGAATTTTTAATTGTAAGCTAAGTATTTCGTTCTCTAGCTTTGCATTTTCTTCTGTTAATGATAACTCTCTATCCTTTGCATTTGTTAAGATTGAGATTGTCACATCTTCTCTTGCCGCCCACACATCTTCATCAGAAGCACAATAGCCTGATCTCTCAAATTTTCCCAGTTTTTCTCTAATTTCCTGTAATTGTGGCATTACTTTACTTTCCCGCCAATTTTCCAGTACTTTTCTAAACATTTGTTCTAGAGGGGTCTCGCTTTCTAGTGTCAAAAAATCGTCTCCTATTCTAGGGTGCGAGATAATCGTATCGTTTGCACTACACTCTGTATCACTCAAGTCTCCGTAATCAGGTTCCTCCAACAGATCACCGTTCGAATTTCCCGCGTCACTTCAAATTGGAATTCTAACCTTCATCACTTCGTCCCGTCCTCGTGATTCTGTTTGATTTCTCATTTGCGTGCCCTGCATCAGATAGTCTTCTATGCTTTTCGAATTTTTGCTCTCCGTCTCTATGAGTTTATCTTTTTTGCTAGGTCTTCACGGTTTCCTTTTAATTATTTTTGTAGAATGATCAGCTGTTCCCTTGTCCGTATTTGCTTGGCTTGCCATCTTTAGTAAACTACTTGAACTACAGAGCTTGGGATATGGGCCGCCAAAAGTCACGAAATGATTTTCGTCACGCGAAATACCTAACCTCACTTTTCAGTTGGCTATTACATTTTAGTGCTTACTAATTTTCCTAGAAAGGAAAAAACATGAATAACACTCTCACAAATTAAGCCACTTCCCGTATTTCAAACACAATAACACAGCTGACGCTCCGCATAAACTTTAGTATTTTTTAAAGCGGTTTTCTCTCAAAGCTTGAGCGACGCGCGTTCTCCTAGATTCGGAAAGATTTTAAAGTAATTTTTTAATTTTGCAGAATAAATAAAAAATGCTGGAAAAATTAAAATAATTGTTATAAATTAGAAGGCTTAGAAAGTCTGACAAGATTAAGAAAAAATAATTTTTAGTATATTCGTGTGCAAATTTTAAATAATTTTTTTATTTTTAAAAATGAACTTTAAGAGAAAATTGAAAAACGTTTTTAATCATAACAAACAATTTCCTAAAATTTCTAAAAATAGTTTAGAAGACTTTAAAGCAAAATGTTCCAATTTGGTAATATTGCAGAATAAAAACGAACAAAAATTGGGTAAATTCAAGAAATATTTAGTAGAATTTAAAATAATTTCGAAAGTTTTCAAGAGAATAAACAAAATTTCTTAAAATTTATGGGAAAATTTAGAAGATTTTAAGGTAATTTTAAAAAATTTGGAATGATATTTGTAAATTTTGAGAAAAATTCGTGTCAAAAATATTTTCAGGAATTTAAGACGTTTCAAATAGATTACAAAAATTTAAAAACTCGGACACATTTTCGAAAATGTATCAAATATTTCTTGATACCTTCCCAACTTTTAAAAGTTCTGAGCATCTTTTAAAAGGACTCAAATTTTTCATAATTTTTTGTAAAATTCTATATTATAAAAAAATTTCATTAAAATCTTCTAGATTCTTTTTTGACAAGCCTGAGATATTTAAAAATCTTTTACATTTCTCAAGAATCTTATGAAAATTATGTTTACATAAGTTTAAAAACAAGGTGATAATACTTATTTTGTTGTTCTCAATTCTCAGAATTTAATTTCAACCTGGATTTATTATAGCAGTTCGAAAAATAATTTTAGATTAATTTGAGTGTTGTCAAAGATAAAAAAACATTCGTTAATGGTCTTTCTTTAAGAGGGACATACAAATTTTTAAATATTTTAGCTTCATTACAAAGTCTAATTGATTAAAAAATATCACATTTAAAAGTTAGGTATTTTATTGTAATAGAAAACAATATTTTAGGATTTATCATATTCCTTGTTTATCATATATAGATATAATAATTATATTTATTACATAGGGGCATTATATTTTAAAACGGCAATATAAAACAAATTAGTTCTTCACCACTATATTTAAAAGTGTTTAAAATATAATCGAATGGGATTTCTAAGGATTCGAAATATTTTAGGGTATTTTAAAAGTTTTGCAGGCATTTTCAAGAGCTTTAAACAATTTCAATTTATTTCCAAGGGTGTTAATAATTTTATAGGATTTAAACTTAAAATCTAAGAAATTTTAAAAGATCCCAAGGTATTTCAATACATTATTCAGGATTTTTCGAAATATCAAATTTCATAGAACTTCATAGAATGTTATTATATTTTAATAAATTAAAAAAAAGTTATTTATAAGAAGTGATGTATTTCTTAGGGTTTTAAGAATTTCACGAGATTTTAAGATTTATTTGGAATTCGCTTTGAATTCCTATTAATTTATCATAAATTCTTTTGAATTTTTTAAAAGTTTATGTTAAATTCCATTTGAAGTGTTTCAAACTCCCCTTAAATTTCTAGGCATTTCGTCAAATTCTTTTGAATGCCCTTTTAATTTTGCTAAGCTCATTTCAAACTTGCTGAATTCAATCAATTTTTTCATTTTGTTACAAATTTTTTCAATTCACTTAATTGTTTTTAAAATTCAACTGGATTTTTTATGAATATCATTGAATTCTTCTCATTTCCTTTAAATCACTCTAAATCCACTCAAATTTGACTGAAATAAATAAATTTTTTATTTGTAAGAACTTTTCCAATTCATCTCAATTTTTTTATAGTTATTAGTCACTTTTTTTGTTAAGAAATGAATAGAGGTTCAACGATTTAAAGAAATTTGAAATTTTTTTTGGAATTCACAAAAAGTACCCTTTGGACCCTATATTTTATTTAATGGGGACTGTGAGGCCTGTAAATATATACGTATTTCTGTTTAAGGATTACTATCTTTATCTTTTTAATTCAGGGACCAATAGGAGAATACAGGTTACCATTCGAGGAAGAAGTCGGACTTCACCCGACGCTCGAAGATATGCAGGAAAGCGTTGTGCATAAAAAGGAAAGGCCTTTTATTCTGGAAACGTGGAGGAAGCATCCGGTAATTAACAATGATTTTTTTATTTCGCCTCTAGTCTAGGTGACGATACTTTTGATTAATTATTAAATTTTAGGAGATGGAATTGGATTTCATGATAACAATATTTCCGTCTAAAGCCCATTTTGATAAAAGATGTTTTAAACAACTTTCTAGGATCATTATTTTAAAATTTTAATTAAAAATTTTTTTATTCCGCTTATGAAAGATTCGGTATTAAAAAGTTATACGATTAAAAAGCTGGTTTCTTAATGATAATGGTCAGGGAATGTTGAAAATGAAGTTTTGCGTTCATCGCAAAATCAGCAATTTAGTCAAAAGTCATTGTTTTTGGTTGAAAATTGGTCTTTTTGGGTTGAAAATCCAATTATTTTCGTAGAGAATTAACTTTTTGTTGAAATTTATGTTTTGGTGTTGAAAATTCAACTGAAATCTTTCTTGGTTAAAAATTTGTCTTTCTGGTTTAAAAATTCATTTGTTGTAGTAGAAATTTAATGTTTGCTTATTTTGTATAAAAATGAAAATTTTTGTTTGAAAATTTGTCTTTTTTTGTTTGATTCAACCGTTTTTTTGTAATTTAAAATTAGATTTTGTTGTTGGAATATTTGATGTTACATTACTCGTTAAAAACTGAACTATTTTGTTAAAAATTGTCCTTTTTATTTGAGAATTCAACTACTTGGGTAAAATTGTAACTACTTTGTTAACAAAAATTGTTTGGTTGAAGGTTCATCTCTTTAGTTGGAAATTTAACTACTTTTTTCAAAAACCTTTTTTTTTATTTAATTTTTTTAACTGAAAATGTAGCTTTTCTTTTTATTGTTGCAAACGAACTTTTTGGTTAAAAATTCATATTTTTAGGTTTAAATTTTAACTGTTTTATAGAAACTTCATCTTTTGGCTTGGAATTTTTATAAAGTGCATGAACATTCTTTTCTTTCGTGACTGAAAAATCTTTTTTCGTTGAAAATATGCGTTTTTGGTTGGAAAATTTCTAAATAATGTATGTAGGTTAGAAATTTAGCTGTCTAGTTACTTCAAATATTTAAAAACAAATTTAAGTATTTTGGTAAAAATTTATCTTCGGTTGAAAATTTAACTATTTGTTTGAGAATAAAACTTGTTTTGGTTGTCGTTTCATATTTTTTTAATTAAAAATTTGATTATTTTAAATTAAAATTTCAACTATTTGTTGTAAATATCAACTATTATGTTGAAAATGATACGTTTTTCTATTTCAAAACTGGTTTAAAATTTAGCGATTTTGTTAATTTTTTTTAATATTAATAATTACACTTTTCGTTAAAAATTTAACTAGTTGATTAAAAATGCAACTTTCTTCAGATGCAGTTTCATATTTTTTCATTAAAAATTCAACTATGTGGTTCCAAATTCACATATTTTGTGAAAATGATTTTTTATGTTCATAACTTGGAATGTTCTTGCAATATTAACTATTACATTTATCCTCGAAAAATTAACTATTTTCTTGAAAATGCAACTGTTTTTAGTTGCAGTTGCATCTTTTTTTATTATAAATTAGACCATTTTCTTCTAAATTGAACTTTCTCGTTGAATTTTTTGTTGTCCAAATTTTAACTATCGAATTTTTTGTTAAAGATTAACTATTTGATTGAAAATGCAACTGTTTATTGTAGCAGTTTCATCTTTTTTTTATTAAAAATTCGATCATTTGGTTCAAAATTCAACTCCTGATGAAAATGTTACTATTTTGTTCATTTTTTTTAACATCAACTATTACATTTTTTGTTGAAAGTTGAACTACATTATGACAGATTCGTATTGATGACTTGAAAATAAATTTTTTTGTTAAAAATGATCTTTTTATTAGAAATTTAACTTCTTAGGATTTTAATTCAACTGTCTTGTAAAAAATTCGTCTTTTTGGCTTGAAAATTCAAAAAATTAGTTGGAGTTTAATTTTTGTTTGCTTTAAAATTCGAGTATTTGGTTGAAACTTTATCGTTCTATATAGAAAATTCAATTGTTTGGGTAAAATTGAACTATTTTATTGAAAATTCAATTATTTTATTGGATATTTAAGTATTTTGTTAAAAAGTCATATTTTGTCGTCGAAAGAACCGAAAATTAGTGCTTTTGAATTAAAACTTCATCTTTTTTATTAAAAATTTCAGTTATTTTGTTGAAAATTGGACGTTTCTTTGAAAACCCATATTTGCAATTTGAAAATTCAACAATTTGGTTGAAATAAGTAAATTGATACATTTTAATTTGAAATTGTATTGTTTTATTAGTTTATGAAAGGATCTATTTTAAAAATGTTAAAACTAAAAAATGCTCGTCTGAATATTAATGATCAGGATAAATAAAAAATTGATAAGGGAGAAGTCGGAGAATTTTGAAAATTAAGATTTTCGACCAATCTGCGAAAAAAAATAATTACAAGAGAAAGCTTTCGAATTTTGAATCTCAAATGAAATATATATTTCAGGGACTCTTTGCGTTTTGCGATACGATGGAAGAATGCTGGGATCATGATGCCGAGGCGCGACTCTCGGCTTCCTGTGTAATGGAGAGAGTAGCGACTTTAAGCAGATCACTTGTCTTGAATTCGTCGACGTTAATCAGAGTTGACAACACCGAGTCGATCACTACGAAAGAATCTAGTATGTAATTAGTCCCTGTACATTGTAGTTTAGTTAAATTGCACAATTAGGCGTTTTCTGTATAATAATTTTTTTTATACATATAGATCGATGGGGAAAGTCGGTATTTTGAATATTTATAATGAATTTCACATTTTTTCACAAACAAGTCAACGCTGATCTGCGTTCACTGAATTTGTTTTGCAGTTTAGTACGATAATCTGCCAATCCCCAAATCTAATCTTTCACTTCAACGGCGCATTACAACTTCTATTTTTAATACCCCTTTGGCCTACTGGATGAAAAATAATCTAATTGTCTGTCAGAAGTCAGATTGCGAATCGATTTCGTAAATTGTTACCTTGACAGTTTTAAGACTAAAGTAAGAAGGAGGAAACTCTTGCCATTTTTCGAATCAATTTACGATTTTTTCTAGTAGTTTTTTAATGGATTGACATAACTAGTGGGCTTTTTTCATTCTTATTTTTAACCTTTGTGATGTTTGTCTTTTGAGAACTAACAATACTTTAAGATTTTTGACGAAAAAGAAAAAGTCGACTGCCAAAACTATAAAAAGGACTCAATTCACGGACTTTATTATCGGTTATTTAGAAGGACTACCAGTGAACCGAAAATTTAATCTAATCAAGTAGCTAATACGTAATTTCGTAGTAACTAGAATAAGTTTCAGTGTCAACAAAGTTTTGTAAATATTTAGAAATTATATATATATATATATTCAATTTACATATTTACCTGGGCGTCTACTCTACTTGAAAAACCTGGAATTGTCAGGGAATTTTCATATGCCTGGAAAAAACGTGGAAATATCAGGCATTTTTTTTAAGTCAGGGAATTTCTCGAAAGCGTGCTTTATTTATTTTTTTTTTAAATTGCAATCTGAATTTGAATAACAATGATTCTTCATTTGCAAAAGTAGCTCAATATTACTGTATTTAAGAATTTTTTTGAAAATTCTTCTCTTTTTTTTGGTTTGAAATTCATTTTTTTAACTGAAAATTTAACTATTCTATTTTTTGTCAATTGATCGTTTTCGGTTGATAATTCAAATTTCTGATTCAAAATTAATTTATTTAGTTGAAAATTCGTTCTTTGATGGTGTAAAATTAATCTTCTTGTTTTGAGCAATCATCTTTTTACTTGAAAATTCAACAGACTGAAAAAAAATCTTTCTTAATTGAAAATTAAACTGATGTTGAAATTTAACTTTTTAAATTTAAATGCAACTAGAGTCGCATTAACTGTTTTTGATAAAAAAATAAATGATCTTTTTTGGTTGCATTATCAACTACTACATCTTTCATTATGTATTCATCTTGTTTGAAATACAAATTAGATTATTTGGTTGAAATTTAGACTCTTTTTATTAAAAATTAATTTGTTGGTTGAAGGTTCATAATTTGAGTTGAAAAATTCATCTTTCTGGTTGAAAATTCCTTTTTTTTTTGTAGAAAATAATCTTCGTTTTTGAAAATTCAATTTTTTGGTTGAAAACTCAATAATTCTAGATAAAGATTTATCTTTTCAGCTTTAATTTCATCTTTATTTATTGAAATTGAATTATTCCAGTTGAAGATTCATCATTTCAGTTGAATTTTCATCACTTTATTTCAAAATGTAACTGTTTTTTAAATTTGTTATTCAAAAACTGAAAATGTCACTAGTTCAATTGAATATTCCATCATTTTAGTTCAAAATCTGTCTCTTTGTTGGTTGAAAAAACAAATTTTAGTTGAAAATTCGTCTTTTTTTAATAGAAAATAATCTTCATGGTTGAAAATTCAACTTTTTGATTGAAAAGTCAATAATTCTAGATAAAGATTAATCATTTCAGCTTTAATTTAATCTTTCTTCTTTGAAATTGAATTATTCTAGTTAAGATTTATAATTTCAGTTGAATTTTCATCAGTTATTTAAAAATGTAACTATTTTTTTAATTTTTTATTTAAAACTGAAAATGTAACTACTTCAATTTAATATTCCATCATTTTAGTTAAAAATCTATCTCTTTGGTTGAAAACAAAAAATTTTAGTTGAAAATTCGTCTTTTTTCTGGTAGAAAATAATCATCTTTGTTGAAAATTCATCTTTTTAGTTTAATATTTAACTATTTCAGTTGAAAAGTCATAATTTTTGTTTAAAATTGAACTATTCCAGTTGTATATTCATCACTTTATTTGAAAATTTTTAGTTGGATTCAAATTTGATCTTTTCAGTTGAAATGCAACTATTTGGTAGAATTTTTTTTTAGATGAAAATTCATGTATTTTGTTAAAAAGTCATTTTTTTGTAGGAAATTAATTTCTTTGTTGAAAATTGATCTTGGTTTTCGAAAATTCATCGTTTTTATTAAAAATTTAAGTATTCCAAGTAAATATTCACTATTTTAGCTGAATAGTAATTTTTTTGTTTAGAAGTTAAAATATTTGATAAAAAATTCATCTTTTCGTTTTAAAACTAATCTGTTCCAGTCGAATATTAATTATTTTAGTTACAAATTCATAATTTTGGCTTAAAACTTGTTCGTTTTTTAATGTTTTTTGCTGAAAACTAATATTTTTCAGTTAAAAGTTGATCATTTTGAGTTGAAAATTTAACTAGTTGGTGAAGGAATTTTTTTCCAGGATTTGAGTAGGCACCCTGATTTACTCAGTTTTCAATCATCTCTACCTTCTCATGAAATAATCACTCATAAAGTTATTAAAGCCGCATTCCCCATTGATTGGCAAGTTACGTATCATTTGTGAAAAAAAAAGGTTAATTTCGAAACTGGCCGAGAAAAAAAAAGATTATGCGGAGTCTATGTTTAAAAAAAAACGTTGTGTAAGGAAATCGAAGAACCCTGTTACAATGTACCTGGTAGATGCAATCGCGTTAGTCGATTGAATGCCACGAGGAATTTATTAGATGACTTGGGCACGCGAGGGAATATTGTCTCTCTTTCTCACTATCTCTCGGACCCTTGCTTTCGAACTCATTCTCGTCAGATTCCGGCAAATCGTCTAGATTTTGCAGAATTTTCGTACACAGCACAACCAGAAAGAAAAGAAAGAATTCTATTTACATAAATATACGTATGTATGTTTCAAATATGTAATCATACGAGGCCCTAGATACGTAATTAACTCGATGTAAAATAAAGAAGCAACTCGATTAAACAGAGCACCTACTATCTCCAAACCCTCAAATATACGCGACTGCCAGACAAATTTTACATGTGAATATTACGTAATCTGTAGGACTGTTAAAGCGCCGCATACGTAGTGACTCGTGCTTTTATTTTCACGATAGCAGGGCTCGGATCGTGCGATTTTTTCGACTTTTTTTTGTTTAAAAAAATACAACTAATCGACTTTTCTCCCGTTTTCTTCAGAAGTTCGGTATACTTGTTTCAGTTATAATCACAAGAAAACATTTATAATTGAATTTGAAAACTAGAAAAAGTTTTACCAGACCGAATTCATTTCATATCAGGCAGGTTCTACACTTGAAGTCGCAGAATCTCTCAGTGACAAAATATGTTGTTTCTTCGAGGAAATTAGGCAATACTTATTTTTAGAATTTTTGGGAAAAAATTTCACGAAGTTATGTGTATTTGAATTTTTGAAAATCTTTCGTCCTTCGAAACCCGCGAGAATATTTAGAAAATGTTCAAAATTTACAAAATCACGGAGGTTTTTTTTTGAAAATACTAAAAGTCCATTTTTTCAAAAAGCCCGCACTCATATTTTTTATCAATTTTGTTGTTGAATTTTTACTATCATAAGGCAAATATTATGTAAGTTTTATGCGGGCTACATCAATTTTCTGGCCAGGAGAATTTTTTTCATAAAATTTAATGCTCATAGTTTGCACGGTTAAAAAAGTTCTAAAGAAAATTTCTTTGTCGGCTAATTTTTTTTAATTTAGCCCGCATAAAGCTCACAAGATATTTTCCTTATAATTGTACAAATTCAATTATGATAGTTCAATTCAAATCGACAAACAATATAAGTGTGCGTTTTGGAAAAAATGGAGTTTTAGTATTTTCAGAAAAACCACCGCGATTTTGTTAATTTTGAACATTTTATCAATTTTCTCGCAGATTTTGAAAGAAATGATATAACTTTAAAGAAAGACATTTTTAAGTTGAAAAAGTTTAAAAAGGATTTTTTTAAATTCAGTTACGGTCTGCACATATTCATCATATTTTTTTATCCAGAATTGATCTTTTTTTGTTAAATATTTAACTGTTATGTTGAACATTCGCCTATTTGGATGGAAAATGTATCTTTTTGGATTAAAAATTCCGCTTTTGTAGTAGAAAAGTCATATTTTTTTGTTTGAAAATTAACTTTTTTGTTGAAAATTTAACTGTTTCCAAAAAATTCTTGTTTTTGGCATTAATATTCCACTTTTTGGTTAAGAATACACCTATTTTATTGAAAATTCTTCTTTCTTGGCTGAAAACGATCTACTTTTGAAAATTCAACGTTTCGAGCTAATAATTCAATTATTCTGTTCGAAATTCATCTTTTTAGGTTGAAAATTAATCTTTCATTGTGAAAGTGAACTTTTTTGTTGAAAATTCTATCTTCTCAAAAAATTGGTCTTTTTGCCTGGAAGTTGAACTGTTTAGTTCAAAAAACAACTTTTTATTGAAAAAGATATTTTTTGTTTAAAATTTAACTTTCCAGGTTTTTTTTTTTTTTACTAAATTTCGTCTTTTTGGGTTTAAAATTCAACTATTGGGTTGAAGTTTAATCTTTTTTGTTTGAAAATTCGGCCATTTGGTTGAAAATTCATTTTTCTTGGTTCAAAATAAACTTTCTTTGAAAATTCAACTGTCTTCTAAAAAAAATTTATCTTTTTACTTAAAAATTCAACTATTTGGTTAAAAAATCAACTATTATGTTGAAGATTTTCTTTTTTGTTGAAAGTTTAACTTTTCAGGTTGAGAATTTAACTGTCTTTTAAAAAATTGATATTTTTGCATGAAAATTCAACTATTTGGTTGAAGTTTAATCTTTTTTGTTTGAAAATTCGTTGATTTTGTTGACCATTCGTCTTTCTCGGTTCAAAATGAACTTTTTTGTTGAAAATTTAACTATCTTCTAAAAAAACAAAAGTATTTTGCTTGAAAATTCATATTTTTCTGTTAAAATTTGTTGTTGAAAATTCAACTTTTCAGGTTGATAATTTAAGTGTCTTTAAAAAAATGATATTTCTGTCTTGAAAATTCAACTGTTTGGTTGAAGTTTAATATTGTTTGTTTGAAAATTCCACAATTTGGTTAAATATTCATCTTTTTCGATTAAAAATGAACTTGATTGGTTGAAAAATGAACTGTTCAGGTTGATAATTCCACTGTCTTTTAAATAATCTGTCTTTCTATCTTGAAAATTCAACTATTTGGTTGAAGTTTATTCTTTTTTGTTTGAAAATTAGATAATTTGGTTGAAAATTCATCTTTGATTTACTTTAATTACTTTGTAAAAAAATCGTCTCTTCTTTTTAAAGTTCTCAACTATTTAGTTTGTAAACTAACTATTTGGTTGCAATGTTTTTTAATTCGATTATTCGATTGAAAAATAATCTCTAGTTCCCTTGCTTGGAAATTATTTTGGGCTGTGATGTTTAAAATTAATGTACCTGGAGTTTAAATTAATCTAAATGATACATTTCTCTCGTCTGAAAATAATCCAAGGTAGCAAGTTTAATAGTTCAGAAAGAAATATTTTAAATCCAGATTCAGAATCTTAGAAGCTGAATCAATTTTTTTTATTTCGTGCGATTTTCTCTGTAATTGTATGCGACTTTAAATCAAATGTTAAGCCTTCTAGTCGATCCGAGCCCTGCGATAGAGGAAACTTTAGGTTTCGAATTCAGGAATTTGAAATTATAAGCTTTTAGCTTAAATCATTTAAAACTGAACTCCTAAAAATCGAAACGTTTTAAAACTCAGAAGCTGTTAAATTGTATTGTCATTACATATTCTTTTCTAGTTTCGTACATTTTTTAATGTGAATCTTTTCATTTTGTTTTAATATTGAAATTTATTAGATCTACATTTGAATTCAACACGATTCCTGAATTCTAAATCCATAAAAAAAACACAAATTTAAAATGTCGACACCCTATCATCGTGAAATAAAAAGAAAAATGGTGAATTCGTCGTAGAACATGGAAAAGTCCAGTACCAACGATACTTGCCTGTCTTCCCACTTTTCCTAAAACGGAACACGCTTCTCAATTTACCAGAAACAACAAAAAAAACACGACAGTACAAAAATATCTGTTTATTTCAGCATTTATTTCCAAAGCAAGGTTAATACTCTAAATCTTAGAGTCAATATAGAAATCGTGTGTTTCCTTTTAGGAATGAAAATACTTTTCTCTTTCAATAATTCCTTTTTTTTATACAAATATTTTGTACAAAGTCCAGGATTAATTAAATCAATTACGCGTTTAAAAACTAGAAAAGAATTTCACGAATCGTATCAGGAAAAATAATTGTTGATCATTCGCTTTCATAATCGAACGTAACCGGATTACTGTGATGCTGGGTTTCGACAGTGCCAAATACATACGAGAAAAGAAAAATTAATAAACGCATACGACACGCTCTTCTTCATCTTTGTATATTCATTAAGAGTAAGGATAAGATCGAGTGTACCTAATTAATAATCTTTTAATAATGTCACAAACGATTGAACATAATATGTAAACAAGAATATCGAATTGTACACGACATTAGGGCCCTGACATATCGGACAGCAGACAAATTACAAGTATCACGAGTCTTTTAATCTTTGAATAGTAGTTTCATCGCTATATCGATCATTATCGATCCATTATTTCTCGAAAGATATCAAACCAACGTTTTTACTTATTTTCTCTCGCAAGTTTTCAGAAATATAATTAAAAAACCCTGTTCAATTGATGAAATTGGTAGAACAGAGCTTTTTTTATTGCAGTTTTTAGCAATCGAAACCAATTAATTGAATTTTAATTTACAAGCAGGGTGGGAAATGATTGAACAAGTTTCCTTTAAAGTTTGTTTTGAATTTTTGAAATCTTAGCTGGAAAATTGACAGTATTAAGTACTTCTGATTTTCAATTGTGCAATTTTAATTTTGAAGCCTTTACGTTTTAAATTGCTCAAGTGGGAAGGTAAAAAATGTGAAAATGTACAATTTTCTGTCTTATTTTCTTTTAAAATGCAATAATTTCACGTAGAAACTTGATCAATTAAATCATTTTTAATTAGTAAGTTTGAAGTTTAATAATTTTAAATGAAACACTTAATGAATTTTACAAATTTATTTCAAATTTAGATATGAGAAGTTGGACGTTTTTAACTTTAAACATTGAGTAGTTGAGCAATTTTAAGTTTTTAACTCATAAATATTGAAAACATGGAATTTCAAAGACTGAAATGCTGCACATTTCTTTGATAATTTTAAGATTAATTAGTTTGAATTTTAAATGGGCTAAATGTGAATATTAATGTTAAGAATTGCACAAATTTCAATTAAAATCTTTCTTAGTTCATTAATTCTGAAATTAAAATAATTTTTAGATAGAAAAAGTGCCAATTTTTGGTTCAAGTATCAACAAATGTGCAATTTAAAAATGAAGGCCTAATACTTGAGTATCTAAAATCGAAGGCTTTACGATTTAAATTTCGAATTATTCTAAATTGAAAAATGGGACGATTGAATCATCCCAAAATAAAAGTTTCCAAGTATTAAAATTCCTGAATAATAAAATTTCCGAATTGGAAAATTCCCTAACAGTTTATAATATTACCGAATTGAAAAGTTCTTGAATGATAAAATTTCCGTCAATTTATAATATTACTAAATTTGAAAATTTCCGACATAAAATTGACAAATTCTAAAATATCTGAACTAGGAAATTTTCAAATTCTAAAATTTCTGAGCCCAAACAATTAAAATTTGTTATATTTATAAAATAAATTAAATTATGACTATGAAAAATATACTAAATTGTAATTTTCTAATTTATAGCAAAAATTTAATTTGTTATATTCGGGAGTTTTATAATTCTGGAATTTTCTGTCAGTAATTTTCAAATTCGGCAATATTATGAACTGTCGGGAATTTTCCAATTCGGAAATTTTATTATTCGGGAATTTTCAGTCCCTGAAAAATTAGGAATGAGATCATTTCAGTCGCTCAATCTTTGAAATTGAAAGTCTTAATAGGTGAATATTTTTCAATACTTATGATCCAATTTGTCAAATGTTGGTTGACATGCACGTAGAATTGTTCAATTCAAACAGATTTTTGAGTATAAAATTTTCTATTTGAGATTTGTGTATTTAAATTCCTAATTAGAATTTTATTTTTTATTAAAGTAATATTTAAATACAAATTCTGCAAATTTAATGGCTTTCAAACTTTTTTAAATTTTCAAATTGAAAGCGCTTGAAGTTGGACAATGTTTAATTAAGGCATTAAAAACTGTTCGGTATGGGATTGAAGTCGGAAACTTTCCATTTGAATGCCATAATAATATTCAATAATTCATGTAAAATCGCTCAAACTTTCAAATTTATAGTCTTAATACCGAAACAATTTTCAGCGCTTCTTTTTGATTTGGCAATGTTACCATTTTTTAAGTTTTTTTCTCTAATCTAAAAAATAATAATATATAATAAATATAATTATTATTATAATATTAACATTGAAGAAATTTAAATTAGAAGAAAATCAAATTTAAAATTCTATTTAACGTCCAATAATCAAGATAATGTATCGAATTCCTGAAAATAAAACAGGTGGCTATCTAAATCTGTTCGTTGGATTCTTGGTTTCATTTGCAGAAATTCTGTATATTATAGTACTATAATATCATATTTATTATATGATAAAATTAATTTTCTATATTTTCCTAAAAGAATACGCTTCAAATTTGAAATTATTCCGCATCAGATTCTTTAATTTCAACATTCTTATTTAAATTACTTCAAATAATAAGGTGTTTATTTTGAAAATTTTAATTTGCAATTCAGGAAGGTTGGTTCGTTAACTTGAGAGTCCGCTGTAAATACACATCGCTTAGCAATTTTTCCGGATATCGGGTAACGAAAAACGTCTGAAACTAAACGAAATCTGAATTTCAGAAAATATGCGACGTACCCGCACTGACAAAGAATGTCTGCTTTCTGGTACTGTTGTTGTTACTCTAGATACGTAAGTTATCTTTAAACGATTTGTTTGATAGTTATTTTTATGGGAGATTCCCAGCTATACATTGTATCTATTAAGTTTAAATTGTACCATTATTAAAGACTTTGATCGGAATGTCGGATATGATTGTCCGCACCTAGTCGAGTAATAAATTGACTGTAAATAAAATTAAGATATACCTGATTTAGGAAATGTAAGACTATCGTGAAGGAAGAAACTTTTATTATTTATCACCCGAATTATTAGCGTTTTTTAGGGTGACATCCCATCCTTAGTGATAATCACTGCAATAATAAATTATTGTCCGATGGAAACTAATGAGATACGTACGACTAACTCATTGCGCACATCATTTTCGCACTATTTTTTACAAGTAGTTTAGAATTGAATCGATAAACACCATTCAACAACAAAAAAAAGGAGAAAATAATGAGAAAAAATAAAGTGAGACAAATTTTCTTGTGATAAAACTCTCATGGTAAAATGGTGTGTAGCAAATTGGAGGAGTTCCTGAAGACATAGTGACCCACAGTGTGTACGTTACGTTTTGCAGCTATTTATAATTTATATAGGCTTTGATCTTCTCTGCTTTTTGGTCAGACTTTTGGAAAGTATAGGAATATTGTAATCTAATGCCTCTGATTTTTTAAATCGATTTATCGTTTTAACTAAAATAATGATTGTATTTAGTGCAAAGATTGTAGGATAGGCGGATATCATCGCATTTGTATCACAACTCTCAATAACACAAAAAACGGGAAGGTTAATCACACAAATTTAACATAAGCGTGTCTTATGTAACACGTGTGAGAGAGGTACCTTAGATGCACATTTTACTGTGCATTATTCGCCTACATCGTGTAAGCACAATATAATCATTGTATTATTATATTGTAATATTTTTTGCATTAAAGATTTTTTTAAACTATATACGCTTTGTTGATTTTCATGTAATTTTAATATAGGGTGGGCACTGGACCGTGAAACCGGGAAAACTTTCTTTTTCGACCGGGAATTTAACAAATTTTTAGAACAAAAATCTCTCCAACTTTTATTTCAACCGCTTTTTAAATCATTACTTCAATTGTTTTATTTTTCAGTTACTTTCACCTCAAAAATTTTCCAATTTAGGTGTTAACTTTTAAGTTTACATTTTACTTCAAAGATTTTTTAAATGTACTTTTAAAGATCAACTGTGAATATAAATTAATCAATAGGGTGGCTCAAAAACGCTTTTTTTTTAGAGAGTGACGATCCCCCCAATTTCATTCCAAATCCGTAAAAAGAAATTCACTATTTTTTTTTCTCCATTTTAACAGATGCCGGTTTTGATTTGGAGTTTCCCATGTAAAGTGCATGGGGAAAATCACTTTTTTGAGTTTTTGGAATAATCTTTTAGGGTTTGGAAAAATATGTCAGGAAAATGTGGAAGCCTGTTGAGAATTATCCAACCAAGTATTTCATCTATTGGGCATATGGGTTTGAACCCCCTAAAACACCCCCACGAGTACCTGGAAACTACCCTTAAAACAAAAAATGTCAATTTTTCATGAAATAAACATTTTGAGCACTGTATTATCTTTTTTTTTGCTTAAAATTATTAATTTTGGTCTAGTGGAATATTTTTTATCATAGGTTAATTAATTTTAAATTATTTAAACAACTGAAATTTGTTTAAATTTTTTTTCTAAAATTTATTTTTTCCCCTTAAAATTATTATTATTAGTCTAGTAAAATTTTTAATAACATTGGTTTATTAATTTTTAATTGTTTTAACAAATGGAATTTGGTTAAATTATTTTTTTTAATTCGTTTTTTCCATAAAAATTATTACTATTGGTCTAGTGGAATATTTATTAACATTAGTTCATTGATTTTCAATTTTATAAACAAATGGAATTTTGTTTAATTAATATCGTTTCGATTTTTTAAAGATAGAAATTATTCCTGTGGATCTAGTGGAATAATTATCTATAATAATTAATTACTGATTAATAATTAATCTAATAATAATTTATTTATCAGTAATATTCAAGTAATAATTTTTATAAAAAAATTATAAAATTAATCAAACAATGTTGATAAATATTCCACTGAAGAAATATTAATATTTTTAATAAAAAAATTTATTGAAACAAATTACATTTGTTTGAACAATTTAAAATTAATGAACCAATGTTAATAAATATTCCACTAGACCAATAGTAATAAATTTAAGGAAAAAAACTAGTTTTCTAAAAAAATTGTTTAAACAAATTCCATTTGCTTAAATAATAACAAATTATGAACCAATGTTAATAAATATTCCAATAGACTAATAGTAATAATGTTTAGGGGGAATAGCGAATTTTCTAGGAAAAAATTTTTTTAACAAATTTAATTTGTTTAAATAATTAGAAATTATTCAACCATGATAATAAATATTCCACTATACCTCATTAATCATTTAAAGTAAAAAATACGAGAGTACAGTGTTCATAAGGTCGATTTCATGAAGAATTGACATTTTTGGTTTTAAGGGTAGTTTTCAGGTACTCGTGGGGGTGTATTAAGGGTGTCAAACCTATATGTCTGATAGATGAAATTCTTCGTTGGATAATTCTCTACAGGCCCCCATACTTTCCCGTCACACTTTTTCAAACCCTACAAAACTATTCTAAAAACTAAAAAAATTGATTTTTCCCCATACATTTTAACATAGGAAACTTCAAGTCAACACCGACACCTGTTAAAATAAAAAACAAAAAATTAGGGAATATCTTTTTTCGGATTTGGAATAAAAGGGGGTGATCGTTACCCTCTAGCATGCAAAAAAATTTAGCCATGGATTTTTGGACCACCCTATTAATCAATGATTTTTAAAATTGAACTCTACTTTAAGTTTTTAAAGGTAAATAATAATTTACTTTACAAAATGATTCTGAATCATTTTAAAATTTTAGAATTTGCAGATTTGAACTTAAAAATTAAACTGTTTCAGTTGGAAAGTCTTATCAGGCTAAAATATGTAAATGCCCGATTAAAACTTGATAAACTATTTGTAATTTTAAGGGGGTAGTACATGTTCAAGGACCTTTTTTTCAATAATTTTATTTTTGCATTAATTTTTAATAGACATTCGCAATTATTTATCATGTTGTAGGACTAACGAAAAAAATTTTTTTATTATTTTTTTATTAACATCAGGCCGAGATATGGGCGATCTGAACAAGCCATGTGAAAAAACGGTCGCCCTAATATCTTAAATTTGATCATATGAAACACAAAAACCCAATTCATCCTTAAAGAGTCCATAAGTGGCTATCGTATGACCCACAAGCATTAATGAATATTGATAAATAAACAAATGGTGAATTTTTAATATTTTTTTCGTTTTTTCTCCCTTTTTCAACATTCCCTGTGTCTAATTGTTATTAAATATTAAGGGAAAATCATGACCGAGGGTCATACGATAACTAAGTCTTTTACAAATAATTTTAAAAAAATTTGAATGAAATCGGTCTAGTAGATCGGCTGGAATCGTGGTGACCACCCGCAAAATGTGCGTTTCGAGAAAAACGCGTTTAAAGTTTAATGTACGAAAAATTGTGCGTTTCGACCGCTTGAGGCCCTGCGCAGTTATTCTTTTTTCGGACACTTCCGATACGCCCTGAGGTAAAAGAAGGTTCCTACCTTATTTCTAAGTGTATATGGTGACTAAAATTAAAAAAAATCGAATTTTTGAAAATTTGAACATGTACTACTCTCTTAAAGTATCTTTAAAAGAATATATTCATAATTAAAGGTTTTTATTCAATTTCAAATATTATTTCATTCTAAAATATTCCATTTTTAAGCTATTAAATTTGAATTTTTTAATTAAGAAAAAGAACCATGATTTCATATTTAGAAATATCTGACTTCATTTAAACAAAGTAATTACAAATTAAATATTTAAAAATAAATAAAAAACCTAACTTTTAACGTTACAATTTTAATTGCTCTATTTAAAAAAAATTAATTTGTAACTCAAATTGTGGAATTTTGACGTATAATTAACAATTGAACACCTATTATTCATTTAAAAAAAGCAACGAAGTTAAATAGATATTTAGAAGTTTTTGAAAAAATTCAAAATCAGTTTAAAATTTGAAATTGTTTCAAATAATTTAAACGAATTGTCTCCGTGTACTGACAAAATCCGGCTATTCGTACCAAAATTTCGGTGCAAATAGCCCTTGGCCTAATTTAAACAAAATATAGATTTTGGCACATTTGGAACAGAAAATTTAGAAGCTTTTTAAGAAGTTTGAAAGGCTTCAGAAAAATAGAAAACATTTTCTTGAAAAATTGAAAAGGATTTTTTATTTAAAAAAATTAATTTTAAGAGAATATTTTAAAAATTTAGAAATATTTACAAAATTATCAAAAATGAACGTGGAAGATGTTAAGGACTTTTTTTTTAATTTGGCAAGGTTTAATAAAATTTGCAGGAAAATTTGTAGATAAAATAAAATTGTGAAGCATTTCAAGGATTTTTAAACCACTTAAACTAAAAATAATTTAACGTTTTATTTAAAGTGTTCAATACATTTAAAAAATGTAATCGTTCCATTTTTACTGTTCCTAGCTTAAAATTACTTAAAATGATATAATTCAAAAATATCTTAAATTTATTGTTTGATTCTTCAATTTAGAGCATTTGAAAATAATGACGTGGATTTATATTTTTGGAACTGTATCTGAATCTTTAAATTCTACAACTTATAAAAGTTAAAAAAATTTATTTGGCAGTTTAACTGCATTTAAAAGTATTGACCGCGAACAAGGTTCGCGAGCCATGAAATGGGCGAGAATTTTTGTCTGGCTAAAACGGCCACCCTATAATATTTCGTGTAATTTCAGGATATCCAAAACCCTGAAAAAGAATTTCAATTTTTTCTCCGAGAACTCGAAATTTGAACATTTAAAAATTTGTACATTTCAAAATGTACAATTTTAAACTAAAAGTCATCATAATTGAATTTGCCAAAAGACATTCGTTCGAAATTAAAACTGAAATTTAAAGTTATTCTAAATTTGAGCATTTCGATTTAAAATTATTAGGTAATAAAAATAATAACATATTAATCGCTAAATCGTGCACGATTTCTAATTAAACAATTTTCAGTTTCCACATTTTAGTATGTTTAATTTGATTGTCCTAAATTCTTATGGAATTTAGTTTAGAATTAGGTATTTTCACTTCAACCAATAGCTAACTTCATTTCGTGGATTGCTGATGGGAAAACAAGGGACCAAATGCATGGGATTCAGTTCATTTTTGCCCTATTTTGCTGATATCTTCGTAAAAGCTATTTTTTTTTGTATAAGTGTATTAAAATAGTTTTTATTTTTTAATTGCTATTTAATGCAATAATAAAATGATAATAATAATTATTAATTACAAAGATATTACGGAGTGAAAATGCCTAATTGGTTTGAATTTCAAATTATGTAAATTTGATTCAGAATGTTTAATTTAAAAAAACTGTAAGTGTTTCAAATGTAGAATTATTCTAAATTTAAGTTTTACTTTCAAATGAACTTAACTCGTTTAAAATGTTTTATTTTGATGGATTTTCGTTTAGAATTATACAATTAAGAATAATTATGAATTCAAGGTTCTTCAATTTAAATGGCTTTTAGTTTGGAATTGTGAAATTTTAATTTTCTTACATTCTGAAATTTTGAAAACATTCAATATATTGATACTTGAGTTTGAAATGTTCAAATTTTGAATCAAAATGTTTGAAATAAAAAAAAATGGTAAACGCTTCAAAATTATAATTATTTTAAATTTATGTTTTATTTCGAATGAAATTAATTCATTTGAACTGTTCAATTTTCATGGGTTTTATTTTGGAATTGTGCAATTTTAATTATTTCTCATTTGGAGATTTTAAAAGATTCAATTATATTGACCTGTTTTTAGTTTTAAATTGTTTAACTTTGAACCAGAATGTTGAATTTGTACCAAATTGTATAGGTACGTTTGATATTTAGAATAATTCTAAATTCTAAGTTGTTTAATTTTGATGGCTTTTAGTTTGGAATTGTTTAATTTATGAAAATGTCTATTGATGTTTTGAGTCTGAAATTGTTCAATTTTAAACCTAAATGTTTAAATTTCAAAAAATTGTAAGCTTTTCAAAATAAGAAAAATTTTCCATTTAATTTTTCATTCCAAATAAAATTAATTCGTTTGGAATATTCAGTTTTGATTGGTTTTAGTTTGGAACAGTGCAATTTTAAATGTTTCGCCTTTGAAGATTTTAAAAGTTATAATTTTATTGATATTTTAAGTTTAAAATGGTTTAATTTTAAACCAGAATTTTTTAATTTCAAAAGATTGTAAACACTTCAAATTTAGAAATAAAATAAATTTGTTTACGAGGTGTGTTCAAAAAATAAGGTGACTTTGAGGTTTTCTCAAAAAATATTCATTTATTCCTCAATATTTATGTTGTCCCCTTCAAAGTACTCCCCCTCAGATATAATAGACTTGCGCTTTTTCCAATCATCGAAGCACTTCTGATAATCATTTTGTGGCATAGCCTTGAGTTCTTTCAGCGATGCAGTTTTTATCTCCTCAATCGTTGAAAATCGATGTCCTTTCATGGGTCCACATCTTCTGAGTTTACGTGTTTTTATAACCAATTGAAAAAAAAAATTGTTCGTTAAGAAAAATGGAAAAAAAACGAGTTCAGAGCGGTAATCAAACATTTTCATTTAAAGGATTTAACACCATATGAGATAAAAAATGAATTGGACTCAGTTCATGGCACATCTGCACCTACCTTAGCAACGGTTTATAACTGGGTAAATGAATTTAAGCGTGGTCGTACA
>NC_046664.1:33672692-33674612 GCF_010883055.1 Belonocnema kinseyi | reverse complement strand
ATAGAGCTCCAAGGAGATTATGTTGAAAAATAAACAAAAATTTACCCAAAAAAAATTGTTTTTATACTTCATTCTAAGGACTTATTGAACTACCCTCGTACGTCTCGTGCCCAAAACGTCCGAAAACATAGCATGGCATGAGCCAACCGATATGCCAACATCTTCAGCAACTTCTCTGATGCTAATTCGGCGATTTTTCAACACCATTTCTTCCACTGCTTGAACGTTTTCATCTGTTGTTGACGTGCTGGGACTTCCAGGGCGATGTTCGTCTTCGACATCCTCTCGGCCTTCTTGGAACAGCTTGTACCACTTATACACATTTTTTTGATCAGAGTAGACTCACCGTATGCAACTGTCAACATTTCAAGAGTTTTAGAGCACTGGATTCCATTTTTCACACAAAATTTAATGCAAACTCTTTGCTCCATTTTTTTCGAAAGAAGAAAATCGCCAAACACACCAAACCCTTCTAACCTTTTACGCCTCTGCCAGAAAAACAACACGAGCTATATAGTCAAAACTGTGAACATATGATCGTGACGAATGTACTAACACAAAAAAAAATTTTAAACTTGAATGTACGTAGCCCGCGGAAATTGAAAAGTCACCTTAAATTTTGAACACACCTCGTATGACGACTAGAACACCATATATATTATTACACCATTAAGCCATTTCCCTTTCAGGGTAGGCGTGACTCACTCGGTAGGGGAAAGGAGTAGTGTGTGGACGGGATAGAGATTTTTCAGATTGATCCAGAATTCTCGTGCTATTTAAATTAATAACACGTTCGCTCTGCAACACTGCTCCGACCCAGGTTGCTGATCAATCTCTCTAGCAATCTCCCCAAGCGAATAACCTCACGAAGTCGTTACGTAAGGTTCCCCACTTGGGTCCATTAGTAGCCAAGGTCTTTTGTTTCAGGCGTCATTCACTCTACTGACACTCTTTTTATTAACTATTTGCCGCCATACTTTCCTGTCCTGGCATACTTCTCTAGCCTCTTTTATGTCCATGCATTTTTTCATGCAGGCTCTTGTGTTTCTGTGACTTCTTATGTCTCTTCTAACTAGGGTCTCATTCACATATTCTATCCATTCTTTCCGCGGTCTACCTCTGGGCACGCTGCCATTTACTTTACCTTGATGAACTTGTATCTTTAGTCGTTCATTTGGCATTCTCTCAACATGTCCGAACCATCTTAACCGATTTCTTTCCCATGTGTCTACTAGCGTCTCTTCTGCACCACATTCTTTTAGAATTATCTCGTTACATACTTTGTCCATCAGGGTTTTCCCGCATATTATGCTCATGAATCTCATGTCAATTGCGTTAATTTGACTCTTTTCATTTTCTTGGTAAGTCCATGTCTCGCTACCGTATAGTACAGTCGGTACAAATATAGAATTATGTATTGCCATTTTAGCTTTATTTGATATATTTTTACTTCTGATACGGGGACCTGCTCTACCAATAACCTTCTTACCTTCGTTTATGCGTCTATCTAATTCCTCATCTATCTTCCCGTCCCTGGTAAATAAGCTACCAAGGTATACGAACTTATCAACTTCTTCAATTCTCTCATCGTTTAATAAAATATTGCATAGTGTTTTCTCACTCTTTCCTTCGAACACCATAGTTTTTGTTTTATTTGCGTTAATTTTGAAGCCCATGCTCTTCATGCTTGCATCTAGTTTATTCAACATTCTTTGTAAGTCTTCGATAGACTCTGCCATAACAACCTTATCATCTGCGAACGCTAACCCGCGTACCCTTACTGTTTGGAGATCCACACCCTCTTCGTCGAGGAGAGCGATTCTTAAACACTTGTCCATAAATAATATAAATAACCATGAAGACATAACGCATCCTTGTCTAACTCCTTGAATAATATCGAAACAGTCACTCAGTTTCCCA
>NC_046664.1:33661161-33672592 GCF_010883055.1 Belonocnema kinseyi | reverse complement strand
CTTTTTGGGCAGCCTGAATTTCATCATTCCACCACGCATCACAAGAAATTCTTCCTACAACTGCGGTACCACACACTTCGATCGTACATCTAACAAGGATATTCCGTAACATTGTTCAGGCGCCCTCTATATTTTTTTTATACGGTCCTCCCATCTTGCCCTATCTATGCTTTTGATTATCTTATTTTGGAAATCTATTCGCACATCCGGTTTCTGTAGGTTCTCAACTTTGATTCGCGTTTGTTTTGCTTTCTTGGTTCTCTTTTTTCTCCATCCCCGACCTAAGTTAATTTTTGAGATCAGAAGGTAATGATCAGTATTGCATTCAGGACCCCTCATGACTCTTGTATCTTTGACTAACTCCCTTAGTCTTTCATCCACAACAACAAAGTCAATTATACTGCAGCTATTTCCTTTGGACCAGGTGTACATGTGGATCATTTTATGCCTAAACCAAGTATTTGTAATAAACAGATCCCTTTCTAAGCATGACCAACTAATTTATCTCCGTTATAGTTTGTTCTTGGATCCCCAAAATTACCTAATACTCTTTCTATATCCTGATTTTGGATGCCCACCCAACCGTTCATGTCTCCTGATAGCATAAAAGGTAAAAAAAAAAGAACCAAGATTCTCAATTTTTAATATTTCCTAAGTTCTCTGAATTTTTCAAAATTTATTTCAGGGTTTTTCTTTCGACACTTAAGAGAACGGATAATATAATTTTCATTAAAATTACTAACAAGACATTAAATTCTTTAGATTATTTGACATGGAATTGCTCATAATAAACTGTTTCAAACTCAAAAATCAGTCAACTCGAAGCTTTATTAAAAATCTCCAAAATGAGATACGTTTAAAATAACACAAAATTAAACAAACTTAAATTTAGAATTGTTCGAAAGTATTAAAAATACAATGAAATTATTTTAAAGTTTACAATTCTTTGGAATTTTAAGACTAAATATTTTTAAACTGAAAGTATTAATAAATATATTTCTTGTGTGTCAAAATCTAAAAAAGAAAAAAATTTGCATTTTTCAATTCAAAACTAAAAACCATAGAAATTTAACATTTCAAAGGAATTAATTTCATTCCAAATTAAAACTTAAATGAAAAACAATTTTTTGGAATTTTGAAGTTGTTCGATTTTTTAACTTTGAACATTCTGATTCAAAATTAAACAATTTCTAACTAAAAGCATTAATACATTCGAAGCTTTTAAAATCTCAAATTTACAATTTTTTTGAAATGTGAACATTCCGATTAAATAAATAAAATAATTGTTGAAATTAGTAGATCAACGTTTATTTTTCAGCCTGCTGGCCTTAACAAATTGACTTGCTTACATTTCCATTTTTTACAGAATTTTCTTACAACTACGTCTTACAAAGTACTGTCCATCTATACCTTATCATTAATCCGCTCGCTCCTATAGCCTAACCTTCCTCGCTGTGCCTCGCCTCGCTTCGTACGCATTTTGCTCTTTCGTCGCTATGCCTCGCATTACCAGTCTCTGTGTCCGCGACTAATACCTAATACTTAACTACTATTTACAATATTTACATTTTTATTACATCTACTTCCTCTCCTATTTACAATCTTTCCTTATCCATTCCTCATTCCTTCTCTTCTTCTCTTTCTTACCCAACACCCCCTTCACCCATTCTACTACCCTTTTGTCACCCCTTTCATGCAACAATACCTCCATGCTTATCCTCCTCCTTTGCACCTCTTCACATTCCTCCAACCAACGCTCCATTTTTGCATCCCCCTTCCCGCACAATTCACACATTCTCTTCTCTCTAAAAAGCCAGAACCTATTATAATTCTCCATGCAACCGCACCTCATTCTCGCTATAAGTTCCAGAGTTCCTTGCTTCCCTTTCTTACACAAATATTGCGCTCTCTCCCTTGGCGTAATCCACACACAGTTTCCGTTATACCTTGACTCTCTCATTCTCTCCTCTCCTGCCTTCTCTTTCTCAATGCCATTCTTTTGAACAACTCATATACCTTCCTATCTTCCTCGTACATTCTGCTAACTTCATCCATCTGCAATCCATTCGTTCTAAAATACCTTTCCCTTTCCACCTCCATCTTTGCACCACTACGTCTGTTCTCCTTCTCCCACCAACATTTCCTAACTAATTTACTTCCCCCCTGTTCCAAAAATTTCTCCTCATATTTACACGCTCGACTCCCTGTTATAATCCCTAAACTCGTTCTTGCTGTCTCCCTCCTGACAATATAGTTCGGCGTACTCCTTGCCAACCCCAGTATCCACTTTACATACCTCTCCTGTACCCTATTTACCTCCTCACTTCCCTTCCAACCCCACACCACCACTCCGTAAAATAAGACATTCATCACTAGCGAGTCAAACAATTTCATTCTCTTTTCAAAATCATCTGCGAACAATCTCTTCCCCAGCCCCACAACTACTTCATCACCACATTTGTCCTTCTCACTCTCTCTTTTATATGACCATCCACTCCCCCATTTCTTCGAAACAGGAAGCCCAGGTTCAGAAACTCTTTCACCTCCTGTACCGCTTTTCCCTTCCACTTCCACTCCCCTCCCCCATCTCTCCCACCTCCTTTCCTGAACACCATAACCTTCGAATTGTCCGCATTTAACTCTAACCTATTCTTGTCCAAGTAACGTCTCAACCTCTTCACCATCCCCTTTAAAACCTCTTTTCTCTTTGCCAACAGCTCTATGTCATCTGCATATGCGAGTGACCATATCCTGACTCCTCCTACCCCAACTCCTCCTACCACTCCGGCCGGTAGCTTACTTTCCATATCCGCGATCAAAATTGCAAAAAGCGTTGGGCTAAGCAGGCACCCTTGCCTCAACCCCCTATCCATCCAGAATCCCTCAGAGATTCCGTCGCCTCCTCTCACCCTATCTTTCATCTCCTCATATACCTTCTTAGCCTCACGATCAGGCTTCCTACAACCTCCCTCTATCCACTGACGGGAACGCGCTCTTTAGATCTACAAAAAACACTGCTCTTTCTCTCTCTAAAGCCCGCCTGCGCCTCCGGCAATATTCCTTTCCCCTCAACATCCTTTCGCAGCCTGTCTGCTAACACCATCGCGTATATTTTGTACGCAGTATTCGTAAGCGTAATTCCTCTATAATTTTCCTGCCTCTCCCTATCCTCTTTCTTATACAGTGGTACGATCAACCCCTCTCTCCACCCTCTTGGGAATCCCTCCCCCCTCCATACTTTTTTTCATTACCCCCTTCAGCCTCTGCCTTACCTCTTGTGTGCCAAACAGCCATGCTTCGTTCTCTACCCCGTCAATCCCTACTGCCTTCGATTTTTTCAACTTCCCTATCTGCTTCTCTATCTCCTCGTCGTTCAGCTCCTCTTCATCTACCTCTCTGTTTCTTCTAATCTCCTCATCTCATTTTCGAGTATCTGACCCTTGAAATGAATCTTTAAAAAATTTCCTCCATTCGTCGCTCCCTATCTTTTCACTTATCCCCACCCTACGTTTCCTAAACTTATTAATTATCTTCCGCACGTCCCCTTCTGTCTTAACACTTCTCAACTCCTCTTCCAGCTCTTTTTTTCCTGCTCTTTCTTCTCACACATCACCCTAAAGTCTTTCCGGATTTCTACGTACTCCTCTCTTTTCGCGGTTCCTTCCTTCCACTTCCTGTACTTCTTTTTCACCTTTCGTTTCATCATTTTACATTTCCTATCCCACCACGGCTTTACCATTCCTTTCTTCTTTTTCCTAAATACCTTCTTTTGCACACAATCTTTCACTTTCTCTTGTAGATCCTCCCATATCTCGTCCACGACTCCCCCTCAAAGCTTACGTTGCCCAACTGCTCCTGATACTTCTCTTTCGCCTCTCTCGTCCATGACACCCTCTCCCCTAACGACCCTTCTTCCCCACCCTGCCTTTCGCCAGCCTCCCTCTGTATCCACAAACTCAATGGCTGATGGTTGATTCCACCCTTCCTTCCACTGCGAATTTCTCTATCTCCTCAAACCCTTGCATATTCATAATCACGTAGTCTATCACCGATACACCCCTCTTACTCACATACGTGTATTCTCCCTCTTCGTCCCCTTTTACCATAGCATTCACCACCGCCCACCCTCTATCCTCCATCCAGTCTCTTAGAATTTCCCCCTCTTTATTTATTATTTTATCCTTCGATTTTCTTTCAAAGTTCTCCCCTTTCTGGTAAAGGCCCTCTTCCCGCCCAATTCTCGCACTAAAGTCTCCCCCCATTACCACCATATCCTCATCTCTCTCTCCCCTAGTAAGTTTTCTACCCTTTCTTTAATCCTTTACATTCCATCCTTATTGTACATGGTCACAAACTTATACATCACCTTTCCTATCTTTACAGCCCTCATTTGCACGCCTCCACCTATACCCCCTTGGCAACTTTCGCTCTACTGTATCCCATTCCTTTCTCTTTACCCACGTCTCTACCAGTCCAACCACATCAAATTCCTGAAACACCTCCTTCTCCTCGTCCCATACCTACATTTTCTCGTCTATTTTTATTTTCTGATACCCTACCTTCACTGCTCTCCTTTCGCTCCTCTCCTTCCTAACCCTGCCATTTAGCATTTTCTGAACATTCCTTTCCTTCCGCGTCCAATCTTGATCGATAAAAACCTTATTGTCCTTTATTCTATTTTTGTTACGCATTACCCCCAATTTTTCTTCCCAGCTCTCCAATTCCACCACCGCCACTTCATTCTCCTTTCTCCCCTTCATCCTAACTTTCCCTACCTTGCCTTTAACCCACCCTATGCTCTGTAGCAGCGCTTCCACCCGTCCCTTTCTTCCCCGCTCTTGAGCTTCAATCCTCTTATCACCATATTATTTCTCCTATCTGCCTACTCTTTTCTCTCCATTCTTAACTCCATTGCCCTTATCCTTTCCCTATCCGCTCTCTCCTCCTTTTCATTCCTTCGCTCTCCCACTTTCTCTCCTATCATGCTCTTCACTTTCTCCCAAATACCTTGCTTCTGACCCTCCCCCCTGTCCACTGCTTCCATTCCCGACCTGCCCTCTACCTTCTCCAGTCTTTTTTTCTGCCCTTTCCTTCCACATCCTAATATCTTCTTACATCTCCTTTATTTTATCTTCTTTTTCCTTCTTTACCAACACCAACTCCTTCTGCAATCCTTCTACTTTTCCCCTCAGCTTTTTTACTTCCTTTCCCCATCTCTCGTCTCTTACCCTCAGGTCCTCCCTCATACTTTCCATCTGCATTATAGCGCACTTTACGTCCTCCCTTAATCCTCTGATCTCGCCTATCAGCACCCCGATAGCCTCTTTCTCCGTCTGCCCCTCCATTTGGGGTGGGGGGGTGACCTACGTGTTCGTACGCTTTTTTAAAGGGACTCTCTAGCGCGCTTTTCTCCAGACTCTCTTTGCTTTCCCTTTTCCTCTTCAAGAGATCCTCCCCCTCACTTGCAATGGACGCTCTCTCCCTTGCCTGATCGCTGCTTCCGCTCCGATTCTTCCCCCTCCTTGACGCGCCACTTGCCACTGGGCCACGCACAACTGGCCGCCACGTCCCTCTGGAAATTTCCTCCCCGTCTACTTCACTACCAGCACTGCTAGTACTCTCGGTGACCACCTCCCGCTCATCCGTCGGTAACTGTAACCTATCCATACACAAAAGTACTCACTGCCGCCCATATATGTCTCTTAAGGCTGCTGCCGCTTACCGCTCTAAAATTTCAGTTTCTTTGCCCTATTTCACCTCTCACATCCCCTTTAGCCACTCTTTTCTCACCCCTAACATCCTCCATCACTACAAGAACCTCCCTTGCTCGCCATTTATTATTATTATTACACCATTAAGCCATTTCCCTTTCGGGATAGGCGTGACTCACTCGGTAGGGGAAAGGAGTAGTGAGTGGAAGGGATAGAGATTTTTCAGACTGATCCAGAATTCTCGTGCTATTTAAGTAAGGCCCAGAAACCTAAATACAAAACTACCCCGCTCCCTCACACCTTCCACACAAACTTTGTAAAATTGTCTAGTTTTGAGATCATCAAAACATCTGTGTATTGCTAATTTTCAAAATCTCAAAATAAAAAATAATTAAAATGGTACAAATACAAACCAAAAGCCATAAAAAATGAACAAACTTAAATTTATAATTATTCTTAATTTGAAGCGTTTATATATTTAAAAAATGTTAAGATTCTTATTTAAAATAAAACAATTTCAACCTCAAGACATCAATAAATTGGAATTTTTCAAAATCTTAAAATGAAAAAAATTTAAACTTTTACAATTCTGAACTAAAAGCCACCAAAGTAAAATATTTCAAACGAATTAAGTTAATTTGAAATTAAAACTTAAACTTAGAATAATTCTAAGTTTTAAGCGTTTACACTTTTTTTAAATTTAAATATTCTGAATCAAACTGACACAATTTTAAATTTAAAACAATTATAAACTAAAACCAATAAGAATTTTGGGAATTTAAATTAAACAGATTGAAAAATAAATACTTAAAATTGTTTACTCTTGATAAAAATACATCTTTTTGGTTGAGAATTACCTTTTTCGTCAAAAAACCATATTTTTCGGCTTTCTTGATTGAAAATGAACTTTTTTATGGAAATTCTTTATTTGATCAACTTACAGAAGATAGTTTTGACCAAAAAAGGCATAGTTGAATTTGCACATAAAAACTATGAGAAGAAAATAAATTTGAAGAAAACTATTTTTCCACAAAATTGTTAATTTTTCAAACAAAAAGATATATTTTCGTCCAAGAAGATTATTGTTCTATCAAAAGAAACGAATTTCCAACTTATCCAATACAAAGAATAAAGTTTTAACCAGACATGAATAGTATAATTTTCAAAAAATTAATTTTTAACAAATCTGTTAAATATTCAACCAAAAGAATGAATTTTCGACCAAGAAGATTGATGTTCTACCAAAAAGACGGATTTTAAACAGAATAGATGAATTTTCATCAAAATTATTTAATTTTAAACCCAAAAAGACAAATTATCTAAAAAATATTTGAATTTTCTAGCCAAAAAAGGATTCTGATTTTCTATGAAACAGTAAAATCTTTAACATCAAAGTTAATTTAAAAGCAATTAGTTGAATTTCCAGTTATAATTATAAATGAAAAAAGATGAATTCTCAACGAAACATGTAAAAGTTGATATTTCAACACTTTTTCTTTTAGGACTATCAGGGTTGCGATTCAATAACAAAGAAAAAAATTGCAAAATAAATAAATTTTCAAACAGATATTGAAATTTTCAACTAAAAAATATTAATTTTTAACAAAAAATGAAACAGGTAAACTTTTAGTTGATAACATAATTTTCAACAAAATATAACGGATTTTCAAGAAATTGGTTCAATATTTAACTTGAGTGATCAATTTTCAACTAAAATGATGAACATTTAACTGGAATAGTTGAATTTTAAACCAGAAAGATGAATTTTCAATTCAAATTATGGATTTTTAACTAGAATATTTGAATTTTCGACCAACTAGATGAATTTTCAACCAAGAAGATTAATTTTTATAAAAAAGATGAATTTTCAACTAAAAAAAAAATTTAACCTAACATTGAATAATTAAATTTTTAGTCAAAAATTAGTGTTCAACCAAAGAATTGAATTTTTAATTCAAATTATGAAATATTCAGTTGGAATAATAGCAACATTTTCAGTGCAAGTAAATAATAATTCTCAGCCAAAAAAGAAACAAATTTTCAGCATAATAGTTCAATTTTCGGGCAAAAAATGGCTTTTTATCAAAAGACAAAAAAGAAAAGTACAATAAAATAGCTCATATTTTAACCAAAGAAACAAATTTTTTATGAAGATGATAAATTTTTCATTTAAAAAAATTAATTTTTAGCAAAAGAATTTAACCTTCAACCAAGTAATTTTATTTCCAACCTAAATGATGAATTTTGAAGTAAGATTATACATATTTAACTACAATACTTGAATTTTTATCCGAAAAAAAGAGTTTTCAAACCAAAAGATTAATTTGCAAAGAAAAAGATAATTTTCTACCAAATAAAATCGATTTTTGAAGAAATAATATGAACAAGTACAGATCAATTTTCAACCAAAAATTAATTTTAGGTTGAAGAAATAAAATTTCAACCAAACTGATGAATTTTCAAAAGAAAATTATGAATCTTAACTAAAATAGTTGAATTTTATACTAAAAATTTAGTTGAACTTTTGAATAAAGAAATATGAATTAGCAAAGCACAATGTAACGAACATTTCTGTTAAAAATTATAATTCAGCAATATTTCTTCTTTGAAATACTACTTCTCTTCTAAAGACTACTTGAAGTACAGTGAAACTCTTCTATAGCGCCAATTTTGGGGCTGACGGTGTGTGGCAACTAACTTATTATAGCCTGCTCCGCTTTTGTTTGTTCATGCTTGACTGCTTCCCGGAGTGACAGCCGCATATCCCGCGCACCACGCGCAGCTCCCTTTTACTCCCACATGCAAAATTCTGATTTGGAAGACGGTTTCTTTTAAATTCCTTTCCTCTAAATCCGAATTATAATTTTCTTAAAAAGTTCCCACTCCATGTCAAAAACTCCCTTTTCCAAGTAAAATTATATTTTTGTACGAAAACTCTCAGTCCTAAAATAAAAACGATTATTATTTTCAAAAATTTCTTGTTCACGTCAGGTTAAATGAGGAGTAAGCGATTCAAACGTGGTCAGTCCATTTTGTGGAAAAACTGAGCAAATTTTTAATTTATTTTCCACCAATTCTAATTTTAGATAACAAAATTAATGTTTAATCATAGTTAAATTTTCGACAAAAAAGATTTATTTTCTTGTAGTTAAAAGAAATTAATTTTTAAACAAAAACAAACAAAAAATTTCTATAAAATAGTTAAATTTTCAGAAAACAATTTTTTTAAACTAATTTGATAAATTATCAACCAACAAAATAAATAAATTTTTAACAAATCAATTCCACTTTCAAACAAAAAAGTTGAAAAAAATAGTTAAAAATCTTTAAAATTGCTTTAAATTATTGAATTATTTGAAAATTACTCTCCAGTATTTCGAAACCTTGACATCTTTTAAAGATTTCTAAAGTACTTTGGAATTTTTTCAATAACTCTGCTAAAATTTTTTGAATTCTTTGAAATTTCTTTAAATTAAAAATATAAATCTAAAATTCATTGACATCTTTTAAAACATCCTTAAATATTGAAAATCCTTAAAAAACTTTTGTAATCTCTTGAAATTTTTAAAAGCTTCAGATTAAAATTTAGAAAACAGAAAAATTTCAAAACGTTAAATATTGAAATGTTTTCTAAATTTCAGTCAAAAATAATTTCATTTAGAGATTACCCAATTGAAAGCGAACATTGAAATTTTGAACGCTTTCAATTTATTTATAATTATTAATTTTTTATAAATAAACTTCCAAGTTTACAATTCAAAATTTGAGGACTTGAATCCCATCGAGTTGAAAATTATTCTTATTGAATAGTTGAAAATTTTTGAAAATTAAATTTCAAAAGCTTTATATTTTTATTTATCCCATTTTCAAAACTCTAATCTACAAACATTTCAATATTTAACGTTTTGAAACTTTTTTCTTGTTTAAATTTCAATCTGAAGCTTTTAAAAATTCCAAGAGATTTCAAACGATTTTTAAGGATTTAAAATATTTAAGGATGTTTTAAACGGTGTCAAAGAATTTTCAATTTATTTTTATAATTTACAGAAATTTCAAAAAAATAAAAAAATTTTAGGAGGGTTATTTTAAAAAATTCAAAGAAATTTAAAAATTCAAAAAAAAAGTTCTAGGTATTTCAAAAGATTTTGAAGGATTTGAAAAATTGGAGAGAATTTTAAAGATTCCAAGGAATTTTCAATTGATTATAGTAATTTAACATGAGATTTTAAAAGATTTGAAATTTTTCAGGGTATTTTCAAACTGTCAAGGAATTTTCAAAGGCTTTATAAAATTTCAAAAGATTTTTAAGGATTTTAAATATTTGAGGATGTTTGAAAATATGTCAAGGAATTTTAAATTCATTTTTATAATTTAAAGGAATTCCAAAGAATTTAAATAATTTTAGCAGAGTTATTTTAAAAAATCCAAAGGTTTTCGAAATACTTTTGAATATTTTAAAAGGTTCCTAGGAATTTTCAATTGATTACAGTAATTTAATATGCGAATTTAAAAGATTTGATATATCTTAGGATATTTTAATAGATTCCAAGGAATTTTCAATTGATTTCAATAATTTAGTATAATATTTTAAAGGATGTGAAATATTTTAGGGTATTTTTAAAATTGCAAGGAATTTTCAAGAGCTTTGAATATTTTCAAAAGATTTGAAGGACTTGTAAATATTTGATGATGTTTAACTATTTTGTACAAAATTCTTTTTGTTTTTCTTGAAAAAAATCTTTTCAACTACAAGAAAATTAATTTTTTTGTCGAAAATTTAACTATGATTAAACATTAACTTTCTGTATAGAAAATTAGTCTTGGTGCAAAGTTAATGTATTTTATTAAAAATGCCTTTTTACATTCTCATCCTAATGAGAAGCTATTGTTTTATGTAAAATTTCACTTTTTTGGTTTTCACCAAATCTTAACGTTTTGAGACAAAACTTGTCTATCCAAAAAAGAGTTATTAGTACGAACTAAAATTAACAGACAACAGTTGTTCGCCTAAAAAGATCTATAAATTTATTTCACATTAATCATTTTCCGATAAGACCAGTCGATTTTATTTCAATCGTAAAAAATAAGATTAAAAATTAAAAAATTAAATTTTTGGAAAAAAGGAGAGAAAATACGAAAGAGGACATAGGATCCTAGATAGGACCCTATATAGGTACCTGTATTAGACTCTATGCAAATGCGCAGTATTTTATCTTTAAGGGCATGTGATACTTAGAAAATTGTCGATTTTACCAGTTTTAGGTTTTTGTCTTAAATCTTATTTTGTCTTAAAAATTTGGGAAATGATAGCAAATATGCTAACTGACGTTCCTACACACTTTTTTTCTTGATTAATTACAAAAAAATTAATTTAGCAAAATGTGAATAATTTGCATAGCGTTTAGGAAATAGTATCGATTTTTTCAGTGTTAGATTCCCCCGGCTTTTTTCCTAGGATAAGAAATATTTTGCCTTCAAAATCTGGGAAATGATAGCGAACATACAAAGGGACGTCCCCACACAATTTTTTTGTGTTTTTTTTTTTTATCAAAAAATTGTTGATATTGCTAACAACGTGCGTGTATATTTCGAGGTTATGTGTGTTACAATTCACCCGAGCGTTGCACAGTGGGGTGAAATCGGAAAACGAGGTTCAAAATGACATTTAGAACGCAATTATGCACCGATTTTAGAATTTTTTTTTTGAAAAATTCAGAACT
>NC_046664.1:33631301-33661061 GCF_010883055.1 Belonocnema kinseyi | reverse complement strand
TAAATTCAAGGGACGAGAAGTATAAGAAAAATTTTTTCTAGAAGATAAAAAATGAAATTAGAAAAATCGACATTTTTTTCGATGTTTGCATTAAAATAAAAACTAAATAAACAAAAGCATAAAAAATCTACTCTCACCATTTTCTGAAAAATTTAGTTCTGAATTTTTCAAAAAAAAAAATTCTAAAATCGGTGCATAATTGCGTTCTAAATGTCATTTTGAACCTCGTTTTCCGATTTCACCCCACTGTGCGTTGCTTCCAAACTACACAATATTTTTGGCCGAAAGCTTGCCATCCTAATTTGGGCGAGCGGGGTTGGATCCACGGGAGGGGGGAGAATTCCATGAGTGGGGAGAGCCGCCATTTTACGATGTGCCATTTTTATTATGCGCACGAGCATTTTTGCCGACAAACTGTACATGAAAATATAAACATATGGGCGCTGCCATGTTTGTCGCGGGACCAACTGTCCAACTGCCACCGCTAGATGGCGCCACCAGTCAGTGCCCAACAATCGGTAACTGCACAGTCGGTAAGGTATATTCCTGCCAGTGTTTTACCATCTATGTGGATCGCGTTGGCTCTGACAGATGGCGCCACTGGTATGTAGTTCGAGTTGCAGCCCGCAGATGGCGCCACTGGTATACCATGTATGTAGTTGGAGCCGGCAGATCCCTACTCCTGTTTTACCATCTATATAGTTTAAGCTGTAACCGGCAGATGGCGCTACTGGTATACCACGTATGTAGTTCAAGCTGGAGCCGGTAGATGACACCACTGGTATACCATGTATGTATTTCAAGTTGGAGCTGGCAGATGGCGCCACCATTTTACCATATATGTAGCTGGAGCTGGCAGATCCCTACCCCTGTTTTACCATGTATGTAGTTTAAGCTGGAGCCGACAGATGATGCTCGTGGGGGCAACCTTACAACAAGAGGCTATGGGAGGAAGTATCCCGATGCTTCTGGAAAGATCTCGAAACTTCTAGAAAGATCTGGAAGTCTCTAGAAAGATCTTGAGGCTTCTGGAAAGATCTCGAACCTTCTGGAAAGATCTCGAGGTTTGTAGAAAGATCTCGAAGCCTCTAGAAAGGTCTCGAAGCTTCTAGAAAATTCGATCTTAGATTAACTTTTTTCTTTTACTTGGATCTAAGATTCTCCAGAGTTGTCGAAATTTCTAGAAAGATCTAGGTGATTCTCGAAGTTTCTAGAAAGTTCGACCTCTTTTCAGTATCGTTAAATATTTAAAAAGTTATTATTAATATAATTCCGTATTATAAAGAATAGCTTTTCATTCAATATTTTGAGAAATTTGTATGAAAATAAATTTCACATGACAGTTCTGGAAACGTGCATCGAATATTCTGTGATATATGTAATTTTTTCTCCTGTAACCTATTGAGCAAAGCTGTCAAGTGAATAGTAAACAGTGAAAAACAGTGAGTAGTGTGAACAGTGAAAACAGTAAGTAGTGTAAAACTACAATAGTGATTTCTGGTTGATAGGACATAACCATGCAGCTACTTGAGAAATCTGAAGAACATCTAGAATAGTGTAAAACACGTTTCGACTTGCTCATCAAAGAAGGAGGAGTTGGAGTATCAAGAAAAAGACAGAAAGTTAATGATATAAGTGAAAGAGTTAAATGGATTGTATCATAGCCAATCTTGTGCATAAGGATATTCTTGCCTTCCTCAATGATGCTTCAGTTTTATTTAAAGCAGTGGTTTGCAAGGCTCAGCTTGAGCACAAGGCTTTTAAGATTAATACACAACTCATCGCCTATTACCTCAAGATTGTTAAGCAGAAACCGGACGAGAAAAATTTTAAATCCCGAACCGATGAAATTTACGTCACCACAGATTTAAAATCATGGTTCACCGATTATGTTATACACCCGATTTTGACGGAAGTGGAGGAGTTTTAAGAGAAAGATTTCGGATGGACATTACTCTCTGCCGTGAAACTGTAAGTAAACGTTAATAAATTAAACCCTATGAAAGGTAGTTCATATATTAAACTACCAAAGGAAATTGCTCGTAAAGAAGCCTGTATCGACGTCGAAAATGAATACGACAATGAATGTTTCACATGGGCCATCTTGTCAGCGATTGATCCAGTTAATGATAAACAGTATAAATGTAGTCGAGTATCCAGCTATCAACACTATACAGAACAACTAAATTTTTCCGGCATATCGTTTCCTGTGGCGCTAAAAGATGTGACTAAATTTGAAAATCAAAATAATATTTCAGTAGTTGTATATGAGCTAATCAAGAAGAAGCAAAAATTCTCTGTCTTTCCTCTCCACCTAATTTCACTCAAAAAAGAACAACATGTAAACCTTCTCCGCGTCGAAGAAGAAGAAAATTACATCAACGAGGACAGCAGTGATGAAAAAGAAGAAGAAGAAGTAAGAACTGTAAGAAAATGAATGACTGAAAAGTGATTCTACCGAAACCGGGTCAAAACATCATTGAATTCAAAAACTTCAAATATAAGGAAAGAGTACCGTTCATCATTCACGCAGACTGTGAATCTCTTCTCAAGCCGGCTGAGGACACTCAAATTCAACGATCAAATACAGAAGTTTACAAGAAACATGAGGTTTGTGATATCAGCTTTTACTTTAAGTGTAGCTATAACGATGCACTGCCCTTCTACAAATGCTGTCCGGAGAATGTGGAACCGGCAAAGTGGTTTTCACTCGAATTTTTGATGATTGCCAATAATTACGATAATGTACTTAACGCGCCAGTTCCCATGAAACCACTGACACTCGAAGAAAAGGAAGACTTTGTAGAAGCGACAGTGTGTCATGTCTGTAGCAAACCACTACATTCACCGATGAAAAAGGTTCGAGACCATTGTCACCTCACTGGCGTATACTGTGGCCCCGCGCATGAATTCTGCAACCTTGTTTACCAGGATGCAAAGACCATAGCTGTTGTGTTTCACAACTTGAGTGGGTACGATGCTCATTTAATCACTCGCGATATCGCAACTCAGTTTGAGGGAAAAGTAAAGGTTTTGGCATTGAATAAAGAAAAGTATATTTCATTTACAAAATATGTTCAGGGAACTAAGATAAAATTCAAGTTCATAGATTCATTTCGATTCATGGCGTCTTCATTGGAAAAATAAGCATTGTACCTTAACGAATATAAAATTGTCAATTTAGTATTTTCTGATGTTGAGCCTGCAAAAGTTCAACTCCTCACGAGGAAAGGTGTTCTTCCCTATAAAAACCTGGATTTGTGGGAGAAGTTAAAAGAACGCCAGCTTCCATCCAAAGAAAATTTTTACAGTACTTTGAATTGCTTAACAATTTCCGATGAAGATTATGCATATGCAGTTTCGAGTGGGTGACCAATCTTCAAAATTTTGATTTCAATGTTCCTGATAATTCACCGATTAGTTATATATTAGAAGTAGACTTGTAGTATCCCCCTGAGCTTCGTGATCAACACAATGATTAACCGTTCTGCCCAGAACACGCGAAACCACCGGGATCAAACCAGGAGAAGCTTATAACTACCCTCCTACTGAAGCAAAAGTACGTTCTCCATTACCGCGCTCTCAAACATGCTTTGGCTCACGGATTGGTATTTTTCAAAATTCATAGAGTTCTTAAATTTAATCAGGGAACATGGCTCAAAAGTTACATTGGTTTAAATACAACATTGCGAACAAATGCAAACAATCAGTTTGAGAAGAATCTATTTAAATTGATGAATAATGCAGTGTATGGAAAAACGATGGAGAACGTACGAAAGCATGTTAATGTTAAACTTGTGACAAAGTGGGAGGGTAGGTATGGAGTAGAAGTCCTCATAGCTAAAACAAATTTCCATAGTTGTGCAATTGTTTCGGAAAATCTTGTAGCAATAGAGTTGAGAAAAGTATTAGTGTTGTTCAATAAAGCAATCTATGCATTGCTTGCCGCAAGCCAACAAAAAAATCTCGGCCTTATGAAAGATGAATGTTCAGGTCAAATTATAACCGAATTTTTTGGCTTGTGGAGCAAAATGTACGTCAATGCAAAAAAATGTAGTGAATGGTGAAGACTTTGTGAAAAAAGCTAAAGGCATCAAAGCAAGCGTTGTACAAAAGAGTATCTGTTTTGACGATTATCTAGAATGTCTTCAAAATTCTGATATCCAAACAAGAACTCAGTATACAATTCGATCAAGGCTTCACAACCTAGAGACAGTCAAGCAGAACAAAATTGCATTGAGTCCATATGACAAGAGATTTTTACTCAAAGACAAAACAGATACTCTAGCGTGGGGCCACTACAAAATTAATACAACCGATAATGATGAAAACAATTTAACCGAAAGTGATAATGAACTGCTGGACCTTCAATTAAATAATTGATTTTTTGTTATTGTAAATAGTAAGTTTAGTTTATTTTTCTAATTGTAAATAACTGAATTTTGTAAACAGTAGATTTAGTTTATTTTTCCCATTGTAAATACTGGTTTTTGTAAAGAGTAGGTTTATTTTTTCCCGTTGTAAACAGTTTTAAATGATAGTTTGATGATTTGACCGAATAAAAAACAACGTATATATGAATTTCTCTCTTTTATTTATTAAAACCTTACATGCAAGTAGTATAAGCTAACACTTAATATTTCAGCTCTACTTTATCTTTAGTTCAACATAACATTAGTTTAACATTAGTTTAACATGAACTTAACATTAACTTTACATTAGTTTAACGTTAATTTAATGTTAGTTTAACATTGCTTAAAGTTGATTTAACATTGCACAGAGTTGATTCAACATTACACAGAGTTCATTCAACATTGCACAGAGTTGAGTCAACATTGAACAAAGTTGATTCAACATTGCACAGAGTTGATTCAACATTGTGTAGAGTTGATTCAACATTTCACAGAGTTGCTTGAACATTGCAAAGTGTTGATTCAACATTGCACAAAGTTGATTACATATCGGATTGATCTATCCAGCTGTTGTGTGAACTGTCAAAGCCCAGCCACTTTGCAAATATTTTGCTGTCAAGTTTCTTGATTACTTTCTCTACAAGATAAATGTCTGGATGTTTAACTTTGAGAAGTTCTTGTTCATATAATCCGCCAGCGATTGGTTGATCTTGATAGTCCTTGAGCTTGTATGTCACGGGGCTTGTCAACATAGTCCGATCAACAGTGAACACCTCAGTCGTCCAATTTGGTGTATATCCTTTCTCGAAGACGTGTTTGTGCTTGCTGACTCGAACTCTGTCACCAACTTTAAACTTTGGCCTTGTCCTCGATATATATCGTAGTTTTTCAGGCGTTGCATCAGCTGCTCTTTATCCTCTGCAGTGACATCTTTTGGCTTTATACCGATGGATCGATGTTTGGTATTGTTGTACTTGGAGATTAGTGTAGGTAAAATATTTATTCATTTGTTAAATGAATAATTTATTATTTTATTTATAATATTTTATATTATAATAATTTATAATTTATTTATTATTATTTTATAAAATAATTATTTAATGGCCTCTCAAGTTAAATTGTGCCCACATTTTATTCTTGAGCGTGCGATTAAACCTTTCACAGATTGACGCCTTCAGATTACTATGTGTTGAGTAGTGATTGATGCCACATCGTTGCAGAAGTTCTTTAAAATGTGAATTATAAAATTCTTTGCGTTTGTCAGTGTGTAAGTTTGTTGGTACACGACCCTGCACAAGTATAGATTGCATTGCTGAAGTGACATCAGGTCCACTCTTACTTTTAACAGGAACCGCCCAGGCATACTTGGAGAAAATATCTATGACGGTAAGTACGTACTTGTAGCCATTATTCTCACGGGCATAGGGTAGCATTTCCACCAAATCTGCCTGCCACGTCTCGTCAATAGCACGCATTTGCACACGACGACGTGGATAATTCTTTCTAGTGGGTCTATGTAGTTCTGTTACTGGCGACAATTTTTCGTTTTCCATTCTCGAGTGCGTTCAATCGAGCGTCCAACTGAGCAATGAGTTCAGCGTTACGGACTGACAGATCTTGCTGAGTGTCAATCTGCAGGGTTTTCAGTTTCTCATTAATTGATTCTTCGAGTATACGTATCATCAAATTATTATTGTCAATCTATGTAACGTCCAAACACGTCGATACTCATCGTAAGACTGGCGATGGAGTTATGCGTATGCTCCTAATATATGATTTCAGCTTCACGCAGTTCCTCAATGATTGATATGATTTCATTGTTGTGACTCGTGTTGCTTGCTGCCTGAGAAGCTAGGAGTAGACGAAGACGATCAACTAGTTCGTTAGGATCCTCCCAGCAGACGTAGTCAGTCTTTACATTTTTTCTTGCTGGCATATACTGTGGTAGCTAACCTCCACTAGTTGACGATCGTCTGCGAGATACGTTAAACATTTTTGCAATAAAGTTCTTGTACTTGATACTTCGGCTGGTGCGAATAGCTTCAGTTGGGCTATATCACTTCTTGTGTGCATTTGTAGCAATCAATATTTCCTTGTAATTGTTCAGATCATCAGTGCTTATAGATGGCTTTTCGGGAGATTTTCTAAACAACAGTTCAAGCAGACCAACAGTTTTCAGATAATGTTTCCACCAACATTGATATATTGTCCCTCAAAACTAATAGGTTTATCACCAATCATAAGGCTTGCCATCACTGAGCTTATGCACACCATAAACCATATTTAGATACTGCTTTCTATTTTGTTGTAACATTCTGGGAAACTTGTCTATCAAATGGTCATAATTATTGACCGACTCGGTTGCAGCATCTTCAAGCATAGTTGTATCTTGATCCTCTTCAGCATCAGCCGTCATGAAGGAAGCGCTACCATCATCATCATCATCATCATCCTCCTCCTCTTTATGTTTTTCCATTACGGGCTCTTTTTGCTTATCTTCTTTCTTGGTTAAAGGATTAGATATGTCAAGCAGGTTCTGCAGTGGCATCACTATTGGCTTTAAGGTTTCACTCATCAGCTTTTCAGTGACTTCTTTATCCATTTTCAACATTTGATGCTTACGTCGAATTGCCTCACTAACTTTAACAAATTGACGGAGCACATCCTTCTCCTTGTGATACTTTGACATGTTAAAGTATTGATGTCTCAATATGTAATGACGTGATTTCTATCACATAACTTGTATTTACAAAGAGGCAAAACAGTCAAACCCTTTTCTGTATCTTCCTCTGTTGAGATCACTGTCCTTGTCAATGACAACAAATCCATACTTGTTCGTATTACAACATGTTGAACACAAGTCTCGAAATTGAGAATAATTCATGTCAGTGTTGACGTGATCATCATATACATGTCTCAAGTTACTTTCATCTTGTTTGAAAAGTATGAAAAGATTTACATTATCTCGCATTAGATGTTTGGGAATTCTAGCGTATGTTTGACATACGTAAAAACTGTCAACGTGGGCGTGTCCACCCATACAAAAAAAGGCTCTAATGTTATCCTGTTTCTCACAAGCCACATCATCAAATACAATTATAGAATTTGGTTGAGCATCACTTGGTTCTATTACTTCTTCATGCTCACTGTAGGGAAAATATTCAACACCTTTCACATTATTCAATATACGTTCTAAGAATTTGTACTTTGGTTGTTTGAGGGATTTCGAGTAGACGTAGACATTATCAAACTTCAATCCATCTGGGTGTACACTGTGCGAATACTGTCTGGCAGAAGACTGGCATGATGTTTCACCCTCTTCTCTGATTGGACTGCGGTGTCAAATTTGTCAACCGGAAGTTTAACGGGTTGTGCCTTGAACCGCATCTTGATCTCAACTGTTGTGATAGATATAAATACAGCCCTTATATAGCTTTTGCATCAGTTACGTTTTAACCTCCGTTCAGTGAGGAATGATTGTGCATCGTAAAGTGAATAAATTGTCACACAGCCATCGAGGTAAATGATTAATCAACAAAGTCATAAATAATTTGCCGTTTGAGTTGCACTTGCCTGGCTACCAATGTTTGGTCCAGGTACTAAGTTGGCTAAACGACTTGCCAGAGGTGATCCTGGTATTAATCCTTTAGACGCAGCGTGCAAAGAACACGACATTGTATACTTGCAAAATCGTGAAAACATTGACGTGAGAAACTCTGCAGATCGTGTACTTGCTAGTAAAGCCTGGCAGCGTGTTTTTGCTAAAGACGCTGGGATCAACGAGAAAGCTGCAGCACTCGCCATAACTAACGTGATGAATGCCAAAGCAAAACTCGGTATGGGGTTGCAGAAGAAGAAGAAGTCTATTTTAAAGAAGAGAAAATTAAGTTTGAAGAAGAAACAAGTTCTCAATAATAAACTAATTGCATGTAGAAAGGTTGTGCCTGCAGTCAAGAAGGCAATGCAACGAAGTAATGATGCTAAAGTGACCATCAAGTCTGCAATCAGAGGTGCACAGAAAGCTGTCAAAAGGGTAGATGATAAACATCATGTGCAAAAACCACGTGTCTTGCCAACACCTTCAAAAGTTGGAGGTGTTTTACCACTGATTCCCATTTTTGCTGGACTCAATGCACTTGGTGCTATTACTGGTGGAGCAGGAGGTGTAGCTAAGGCGGTCAACGATGCTAGCGCTGCCAAACAACAACTGGCAGAAGCTCAACGTCATAACAGTGCAATGGAGGCTATTGCTCTAGGATAAGGTTCACACCTTAAACCCTATAGAAAAGGATAGGCCTTCATATGAAACCTCATCGGAAAGGACAAGGACTTCATCTGAGACCTGTGCCGAAAAACTTGTAGTGAAGCTACCTTACCGTCCACTCACTGATGCCGATATATTCAAGTATGCTAAAGCTCTAAAGATTCCACATTTTCGTGGAGTGTTTATGCGCAATCAACTACCTGTAAAGGGACCCCGCCAAGTTGAGTCAGCTATTGTCAACCTTGATGATAGTCACGGCCCTGGTGCTCACTGGGTAACCTATAGAAAGGTTGGTGATAGTGTTCTATACTTTGACAGCTTCGGCAATCTTCGACCACCATCGGATCTATTAGATTATCTAGGTATTGGTAGCGTGATAAAGTACAATTATTACATGTATCAAGACTATGCCAGTGTTGAATGTGGACATTTGCGTTTGAAATTTTTATGTGGACAACTGCATATAGTTTTCATCAATATGGAGTTTATTGTGGACGTACAAGGCTTCAAAAAAACCAATCAACCAGTTCATTTTCAAGGAGCTGGCCATCATTCCTCTTCAAGAAGACGCGCAACCTATCGTCTACCTCTTTGAAGAACCCTACGCTTGGGACTTGCTGTCTGCCAAATACAAGAGTGAAAATGTATGGTTGACGCGCAATTACCATGGTCTTGAATGGACCTCTGGTGACATACCCTATGAAGAAATGAGGCTTATAATCCGAGATACACTAGGTTTTGCTCATGCAGTCTACGTTAAAGGATTGCAAAAGAAAAAATGGTTTGATCAGTATCTACAAAATGTAAATAATCTGGAGGATCTTGGCTGTCCCTCACTGAAAAAACAGTACAGCACAGTTTCAATAAGATGCAATCACCACCTGCCATGCTGGAATGTAAATTGTGCAGTTCGAAATGCTCTAGCTCTCAAGACCTGGTTCTTGTATCCTCATGATCAGCCAACTGACAGACATTACTCTGATAGCGAAGCCCTTGAAGATGACACAACTGATAAGACATACTTCATTGAGTTACATAACGCTAAAAGACTTTTGTAATCATTGTGAATTTATGTTTTAACTATAGTTACTTTTATCACATTATATATAGGTTAAGATTTACTCTTGTAAAATTAGGCTAAGTCCTTTTCTTTAATAAAACAAAAAAATTTAATTTGAAATCGACTGAAGATTTATTTTGAAAACATCTACTCTTTTATTTAAGAATTAGTTTAATGTTATTTGATATATTACTTATTTCCGACGTTAAATATTACAAACATCGTTGGGTTGAATTCTAAATTCATATATGGCTTAGTCTCAACATTGAAAACTCACAGACGTCATCGATGGGCTGCATTTTTAACCTTGGACTTTATTCAAGCATCGTTGGGTTGCAATCAAATATCAGCGCTGGAGACAAATCGTTGGGATGTATTTTCAAATTTCGCGCGCAATCTGGTTTTCCATTAACACTAGATAAATAAGAATTTTATCTCTCTATTATATCAGGTTGATCTTTCTAGAAGCTTCGAGATCTTTCTGGAAGCCTCTAGAAACCCTACCAACCCCTCCCCTAGCCACTTGTTGCAAGGCTGCCCCCAAAAGCGCCATCTGCCGGTTACAGCTTAAACTATATAGATGAGAAAACAGGGGCAGGGATCTGCCGGCTCCAACTGCATACATGGTATACCAGTGGCGCTATCTGCCGGATCCAACTCGAACTACATAGATGGTAAAAAAGTGGCATGAATCTACTTTGCTGACTGCTGGAAACTGACTGGTGGCTCCATCTGGTGGTGCTCCATACGTGATGAGAATGTGTTCGCTTAGGCCGAAAGAGCTTTAACAAAAGAGAGTTCACAATCACAAAAATTACAGTTGTTGGTCCTTTGGCCTTTGATTTCAAAAGGTCTGTGCAAGAATGTGCGAAAATATAAAGACCGAGCGCGTAGCGCGAGATAAATACACCATATAGCGTGAAGCGCGAGAATCAACAGTCGCGCTCAAAATTGCGAGCCGCGCGCGCAGCGCCCGATGAAAATGTGCCCGAGTGGCGGGTAGATTTTTTTAGTATACATTTCAGCTTTTTGGATGAAAATTTACAGTTTTGTTTAAAAATTTACATTGTTTTGTTAAAAACAATTTTAACAAATTTGTTAAATTTATGTATTTTATTCCAAATATTTTTTTTTTTTGCAGAAAACTAATTGTTTTAGTTGAAAGTTGAATCACTATTTCTATTAAAAGACAGTCAGCAAGTCATTAGTATTAGTATAATATTTTATAATTATAATATTAACATCAATAATATATATAATAGTAATAATATCCATATTATATACAACTGAAAAACATAACGCTAAAATCGACTCATGCATTAAATTACTCATTAACGACCACAGCTATCAATTTTATAACATGGGTTTGACCGCAAATTTTATGTGTATAACAAAACAATAAATAGATTAAAAGTACTGTTCCTTATGTTTTTGGGTGAGCTAAATTCGAATCCGTGGTCAAAAATCGAATATTTTTACTTCAAAATTAAATATGGCGGTTTTTGCTTCCAAAAATAGAAGAAATTTTAAGATAATAAAGCGTTTTATGACTGAAAAAAATTATAAAAATAAAAAATCAAACATTTTTCACTATTTTTGTATGCAAAAACCGCCATATTTAATTTTGAAGTCAAAATATTCGAATTTTGACCACGGACTCGAATTTATCTCACCGAAAAACATACGGAGCAGTAATTTTGATCTATTTACTGTTTTGTTATACCCATAAATTTTGCGGTCAAACTCATGTTATAAAATTGATAGCTTTGGTCGTTAATGGGTTAAGAATCACGCGAAACATCAAAATCGAGATAGATAAGACTACCGAAGTTCCCAGTGGGCACAAAATTTAGCGACGTCTTTACGACATCTTTACGACATCATATGTCCATGTCGTTAAGGTGTCTTTACGATATCGTAAATAAATCGTAGATCTGACGACGTCTTTACGATATCACAAAACACCGAAACGACATAGACATAGGATGTCGTAAAGATGTCGCCAAATTTTGTGCCCACTGGGTTATTCGAAGTTTTCAGATCGGCAATCATCGTGCAGCAGCAGAAAACTTGAGAAAACCGAAGGAACTTACAGTGATAATCATGTACCTTCTGCTGTGCGGCTCCCAAACGGTAGGTATTGTGGGGGTAAATTTTAGACTTGATCTGGCAGCTCTGGAATTAAATTAAGAGTGTAAATCGGGAAATAAATGGCGAATGGTAAAAAACAAAACTATACATTTTAATATATTGACGTTTTATTTGTGTAAACATATACATCATATTATTCATTATTTACGCATTAATAAATGTCATCCAAGGCAGATGTGTTTCCAGCGATATTTTTTCTTGAGTGATATCTTTCCCCGATATTCTCTGATCAACATGTTCAGGAATTTGTAAACAAAACACCAATTTCGTAGTGACCATTGTTTTTCCACAAGGCTCGTCCTTATTCATCTCTTTCAAAATCTCTTCTCGAAACGTATAAAAATTCTTTGACATATAATATAATCTTTAAAAAGCTTTATATAATAATTAAAGGAAGCATAGCCAAGGAAATTGCTTCTCAGAGTCATCAGTTTGCATCAGAAAGTAGCCACAAAAGCGATAATACTTACAATAAAATGTACTTTTAATACTTCTTATCAATTCGGGGACGAACATGAATTATACTAAGATAAACAAATTATCCGAAATAGCGTCTAAAAGACTTTCCTCAAATAAATTATTCTCTTAAATTGAAGTATTTCTTCCGATCGGAATACTTCTTTCGAATTTTCGAGAAAACCTAAGAATTCCAGCAAATATAATCATACATAAAATGTAATAAGAATAGGTACAACATAAAATATTTAGGAAACCTGTGCGCACGATCTCGCTAAGCGAGAAACAATAAAACTTTTTTAAAAAAGGTATAAGGTTTTGTAACAAAAAAGTTCGTCTCGCACATCCTCAATAATCTTAATAAACTTACGAGCCTATTTGCTATGATCACAGTTACATTTATAGTGTTATGATATACATAAGTAAATTATTCGACCTCCTCATATTAGCATTATCATTCTCATTCTCATCAGAATAACCAGCGTCACTACAGTTACTGTATATAATTATGTACATCTCTGGGATTATAAATAGTGTATGTTCAACTTATTAAATACATTCTGGTTCGAGAGCCTATGACTAGCAGTACCTCTATTCATTCACTTGCGACATTAATCATAATACTACTGCAGTTTTCAATATATAAATGAAGCGTCGAATGGTTGTTTTTTTAAAATAATTTTATAAATTAGAGGGTAACTAAGATGACTGCGTCGTTATACGGAAACGATCCTACGCGATTATTCTCTTTCATTATACACTATACATGTACTTTTCTTTGTCCGGTATCCGGTATTGCGACTCCAAACTCAAGAGAGCCGTCGCGACAAACGAGACTCTACTGAGTTTCGATCTTAGATTTAATTTTCGATTTTAGTGAGCCTGTTCACTTTCTCTCTCTCTCTCTCTCTCTTTAGTTAAATTTGGGGAAACTGATCGTCGAAAGACGATGGGAGGCCGTGGGTTATGTTTGCAGGGCGTGAACACACGTCCTGGGAACCAAACCTTTTCGTTCTCCTCTTGCACACAAGAGCCATTTGTTGTCTACTTCCAATATTACTCTTAGCTTCTCGCCTTCGCTGAAAGCAAGGTGTCCGTCATCTGATGAGTATCTGTGAGTTAGGGTTCGAACCAGTCTGAAATGATTTTTAAAAAAAGTCTTTTTAGAACATCAGATTCTAATACAATTCTAATTCAGGGTGGCCACTATTTTTCAAATTTTCGTCTGCCTGTTCTCTCGGTAAATATTCGTGATTTCTCACGGTTTAGAAAAAAATGCACTCTCTTTGCGAAACAGACAGTTTTTTCATATATGGGCGTTTCCACGGAAGGTGTCATTTTTCTGTCACTGTGATATTATAGGCAATCCTACACTTAAAATAAAAGTTATATCGCACAAAAATGAACAGGCAGACTCCCTGAAATAGGTACAAGAGCTTACAGTAATTAAAGAAACTCTTATAAAAAGATATAACACATAATAAATGGATAAAATCCCAAAAATATACCTGTGTAATATTTGTCACCAGCTGCAAATTGAATGCTTTACATGATCATAGCTTTTCCGCGCAATGTTTGAAAATTCTAAGAAAAATCAAGCTAATTCAGTGGAGGATAGGATACTGAAATTTCATGGATTTAACAATGTGCTTCGATTTAACACTCAGCAAGAAAATCTCAAAGTCGTGTCACCGCTTTTACAATTTAAATGACCGCTCCGAGGTCTCTATTTGTGGAAAGTGCGCGCAACTACCCAAGTCAAAAATGTTCCGATTTTTTGTTAGATTTTGGTGGTCAGTAGACGCCAATAAAGGAAAAAGACGTGCTTTTAAAATTATCAAAGTAGCACACATTCAAATTTCGAAAATTTTGAGTTTGGCAAAAAAATGTCCACTCCATCATCCTACTTTACTCTAAGAATACTTGAAGCACACTTTTCTATGCTCACAGAAATTAAGCAGTATGTTGTGGCGAAGAATTTTACCACGGATAAAGTTAATATCGCAGTGCGCGAAAAAATTATATGCAATTTAAGGCCATTATATGCAATTATGTGCCTCAAAAATCATGTGCATTTCGTAAAAATCAAAGTCAAAATATGTACGTAAATGTATTTTCATCAAAAATTACACACAAAAAAAAAATTTTTGTTCTACAAAAAAGTTTCATTTTATTGAAAGGAATAACTTTTGTCTGAAACTTTTTTCCAAAAAATCAGAATATTTAGAAATATTAGAAAAAATAGTGAAATAATAGAAAAATATTACTTGTTTCTATCGAATTACTTGTCTGAACATATTTTTTGGACAGAAGGGTTTTTTTTATTCGAAAGGCCTAAAGTTTTTTGTTCAAGAAAATATTTCTGATTTTTCTTGAAAAAATTAAATTAAAAATAGAAGTTTAATAATAAAAATATATATTTGACAGAATTTTCACAGTACATAAGAAAGAAACCAATATTGGGCAGATTATAGGTGAGATAAACGTTCCAAACATTAGCATTAAAGATTGACTTTCACTTTTCTGTGATATGTCGCAATACTTCGCTGCAAAAATTATAATTAAGATCATATATTTTCCTTTAACTGTTCGTAATAAATTTTCGAATTTTTCCAAAGAAGTCCGCATTATTTCTTTGCAAATACTCGTTATGTATTCTGAATCAAGAAGATAATAATTTACACACTACTGAAAAAATTCTGAGAAGTTAAAAAGAAGAAACAACCCTCTTTCACCTTCCATTCATAAAATATTATCCATTCAATTAAATTTATGGACTTATTAATTTCAATATTTTGTGCAAATTGCGCGCATGCCCAAAGATATTCACCAAGCTGAAAAATGTGTTTCTACATTATTTAGAATTTAGGAAACAAGTTTGAAATGTGTGCCTTGTGATTTATTTTGGAATTCTTCTTTGAGAGAAAATGACACTATGTGGAAAAGCCCATAAATGACATATTGCGGAAGTCGACAAACATCAATAAAACTTTGTGCAAGAAATCGATTGATTTTCAATCATATGATAATAGGGTGGCTGTTTTAATCACATAAAAAAATTCTTAGCCATTTACCGGTTCGCAAACATTTTTCACGGTAAATTAGATTAAAAAGTTCGAACTCTAAAGCTACAAAACTTTCCATTTGAAGTAATAAATACTGAGCTGTGGATCATTTTAAGCATCTTAAATTAGAAATATTGAAAATTGATCGATTATATTTTTGTGGTAAACTGAATACTTCTTAAATTAAAAAGTACAATGCTTTAATTTTAAATAGTTAACAAATCCTTCAAGAGCTTCAAAATTTGATTTCAATATCTTGAAGCATCTACATGTTGTTCTAAATGTATTCAAATTTTTAATTATTTTTGAAACTTGGTCCGTATTTCTAAACATATTTTAAATGATTTGAATTATTCCTAAAATTTGTTTTACATCCTGCAAAATTCAAAAAATTTCATTGAAATCTTTCAGATTTATTTTTGGCGATTTTTGAAATTATTAAAATATTCTTTTAAAATAAATTTTTCAAAATAAAAAGTCATTTTCGATTTTTCTAAGAATCTTAAGAAAATATTTCTTATTCTTTTGAACTCTTTCATAATTCTTAAAAAGCTTCTAAATTTTCTGTTCGAAATCTGCAAAGATCTAAAGTTTGTTTTAAATTAGGCCGTGGGCTATTTTCAATGAAATTTCTGTACAAATAGCGGGATTTTGTCGTTATACTTAAGAGGCTTCTTTTAAATTATTTAAAATCATTTCAAATTTCTAATTCATTATCTTCAACTTGCTCGAATTTTTTCTAGGAATTAAGGGTATGTAATATTTATTATATATCAAAATTCAACAGTTTTACTTGTGAATTGAATTTTTTCACTAAAAAAAATTTTAATTTTAACGATCAAAGTTTAGGTTTTCAGTTAGTTTTGAATATTTGATTTATAATTATTCACTTTACATGGACAAATATTTCTAATTATTAAGCAATTGTTATTTTTCTTAATTAAAAAAATGTAAATTACTACAATATTTTAAATGTAATAAAAGCCTTTAATTATGAATATATTATATTGAAGTTACTTTAAAATTGAAAATAGTTTATAAAGTTAAAATGGGGCGATTACATTTGTTTAACTGCTAAGATTTTCCAATCGAAACAACGTTTCGATTTTTAACGTTAACATATGAAATTTCTTAAATTTCAACTGATTCAGAATGGTCTTATAAAATTAATTATTATTCACTTGTTAACCCTTAATAAGAAGACGAATGTTCAACAAAACAGTCATATTTTCGACCGAGAAGGATGGCTGTTTAACAAAATTGTCAAATTTTCAACAAAGTAGTATTTATTATAATTAATTAAATTATTATTCAATTTATTTTATGATTATAATAATCTAATAAAAAATTTTATTTGAAAGAGATGAATATTGAACCAAAAATATAATAGTATACTTTGCAATTAAAAATAATTAACTATCAACCAAAAAAAGGACTTTTTAAGAAAGTAGAGAGATTTTCAAAAAAGTACTGAGTTCCACCAAAAAGATGACTTTTAAAGAAAAGATTTGAATTTTCATTAAAGGAATTAACTGTGAACCAAACATTTAAATAAAAAATTTAAAAAAAAAACATTAATTTTCAACCAAAAGAGACTTTTGTACTAAAAAATGATTTTCAATTAAAAATGAATTTAAAAATCTTAAATATAAAATGACCTTCGATAATTTAACGAAGTTGGTTAATAACACTGTGCACAATTGCAAACAAATTTTTTTGCGGACCGAGACGATTTTGCAAAAGTTAAAACACATCTGAAAAATTTTCGATTTTAAAAACAATTCCCGATTGTTTACCGGTGTTCCTGATTTTTCTGCATAATACAAAGAGACCGCGATTGAAAATACTGAAATTAATATAAGATTGCTACAAATTTCAAATAATTCAAAATGGTGATCATAATGTAATATTAATTTTTATTTTATTTTTCTTTGTTTTATATTGGAAAATATTATTAAAGAGTGTTTAAAATATTATAAAAAAAATAAAGAAGTTATATTGTCAATTTATTGCATTCAAATTTTTGCGCTATTTCCACGACTATGTCCATAGTACTACGTTAATCATAATTTACATTTTTTATAAAATTCCATTTATTTCATCGGTCAAAGATAAATATTGACATGAAATTAGAAAAATTGAATCGTTCTTACTGATTAATATCCTAATTTGAAGTCATAATGAGGAAAGACATTTAAATTGTGTCAGTTCGAAAATTTGCGTTTGAAGTTCGATTTAAGTTTGGTTATCGCGCCTGAAAGAGTGCAACCAGTGCAATTTGTTTCTTTGAAATCGTTAACGTCGAGCTCCCCGTCTTTTCGGTTCAAAAGATACAATTTTGATAGGTTCGCGCCAAAATTTGATCGAATTTTTATTTTAGAATCGATAGCGATAAATTTGGTGTAATATTCTTGTAAAATCCGATTATTGTTGTGCGGTAAAAGACGAATCGGGTTTGTGGCTGCATTGCAACTGTCGAATTGGCAGGTATAAACACGTTTCGACTGTTCCTTGAAACCACTGCGTCGCCGGGTTTTCGTTTGATAAAAAATATGATTTAGATTAAATTTTGTTTAATATTTTTGCAAAATAAGATCTTAGTTGTGTTTTATTTGTAATTAATTGTTATTATCGCCAGTTACTATCGTCAGATTGACAGAAAGCGGTGAACGGCTTGAAATGCATTTCTGATGACTCTATACCTGAATCTCTTTTTGGTGGAAACCGATTGCAGATGATAACTTTTCGAAGCTGGATTATTCTCAGTTTTGAACACAGGTAAGTGGGAGCAAAGTGAGTTTTTTTTATTTATTTTGCGACAAGTTTATGCAAATTTGAAGAAATTAGGTTAGAATCCCCTTTTTAAGAAAACAATGTGTTTAGATCGTATATTTCTTTCTGCGATTTTTTAACAAAATATATTAATTCTTAACTAAATAGTTGAATTTTCAACTAAAAAAGATTAATTTTCAGCACAATTGTTGACTTTTGAAATAAAAAAATCAATTTTTAACCAAAAATGGGCTACTTAAATTTCCCGTTACAAAAATTAATTTTCTAACAACCATATGAATTTTCAACTAAAATGATAATTATTGGACTAAATGGTTAAATTTAAAACCAAAAGAATACATTTTCAGTCAAGAAGATTAATTTCTACCACAAAAAATAATAATTTTCAACAAAAAACGTGCATTTTTAACTAAAAACGATAAATTGTTAAACAAAAATTGAATAGTTAAATTTTCAGTTAAAAATTAATGTTCAAACAAAAAAATTAACTTTTAACTGAAATGATGGAATATTTAGTTGAATTAGTTACATTTTCAGTAAAAAAAATTATGTTCACAAAAAAACAACTAATTTTCAAAAAAGTAGTTACATTTTTAATCAAATTAATGAATTTTCCAATAAAATTATGAATCTTCAATTAGAATAGTTGAATCTTAAACGAAACAGATTGATTTTCAACTAAAATGATGAGTCGTTAACTAGAACAATTGAATTTTGAACCAAAAAGGTAGATTTTCAACCAACAAGATTAATTTGTACCGAATAATACGATTTTTCAATTAGAAAAGTTAACTGATGATTTTTTAAATAAAATTATGGAATATTCAATTGGAAGTTACATTTTCATTTAAAAAAATTAATTTTCAAACAAAAAAAAAAAGAATTTTTAACAAAATAGTTGAAAATGAACCACATAATATTATTCATAAGCACACTCTCAAAAAAATTTCCCGACATTTCAAGGTTGTTTCAGTTCCTGTTATCTTTTAAATTATTTTAACTGACTTTTCCGATGTGGTAATGTAGCTAAAGTTCCGAACGTAAAAATGAACGAGATATTTTTCCCCATTTTTATTTTATCCAGAAATATTGTTCCAACTGCATTTTAAAATATGCATTATAATTCTGTTTCAATAATAAATGAATTCCAATACAAATAAACAAACATTTTAGCCCTTTTTATAGTTTACATAATTATCAGTAAAAAATCTCGCTCATTTAAACGTTCGGAACTTCAGGTATATAAAAATAATAAAAAGAAAATTTTTTGCCTGGACAAATTGAAAATTTAAGGAATATTTAGCCTTTTTATTTTCACGTTACTTTTAAATTTTGCATTTTTTTAATGCTTCGATTTTTAATTATTATTTTTTTAGTACGGCCTTTAAAGTGTTTTTTTTTGGAACTGATAAATATTGGCAGTTACAAACTAAAAATTGTTCAATTTTGCAGACCTCAATTCTTGTAATTATTTTACTTAATTAAGCAGATTACTATTGCCGAAAATTTATTAAAAATTAATTTGTTTCAATTATTTTATAAATAACTCTACAGTTTTCTTTAATCTATTTTGAAACAATGAAACTAAACTCTAAATTCAAGTTTAACATTACTTAATCTTTAACTTCATTGATAATATTGACAAAAAAGGCCCATTGATAATTAAAAAAAATGTTAAAAGCGTAAATAATAAATAATTTTCTTTCACTTTGGGCAAAAGTCGTAATGTTAATTCAATTCTAATTTACGACAATAAATGGTTTAAATAAACAAAATTACTTACTAAGAATAATATTACGTATAATTCCTCAATAAAATAATTTGAACAAAATGTGAAAAATAGAATTGTAAATAACCTTTCACTCAATATAATTAGCTTTTGGAAATCAAAATTGAATTATAATTACGACCTTTACCTGAAGCAAATGAAAAAACACAAATATGCAAATAACATTTAAATAAACATTTTTTCTATTACCGATTAGGTTTCTTCTCTATTTGTTGAAATAATCAATGGGCTTTTTGTCAATTTTATGAATCAAGTTAAAGATTTAAGAAAATTTTATCTATTTTTTATAAAACTTAGAATTTGTTTAACATAATTTTGTCCTTTTCAGACTGTTTTCTGAAAGACAGGAGGATATCCGCGAACGTAAGTGTTTTTATAAGTCCCTCCTATCCCCAACCATGTTGCAGGTTTAAATTTCCGAACCAACACGGGGATAGAATGTAATTTAATTTAAAAATCGCATAGTGACCGCCGATTTAAAACTTCATTGTTTCCTTAGCGAGTGGACTTTTGAAATATGGATATCTTAGAACAGGTTCTATCTTTTCTTCTGTTCAAAGGACAAAAATTTATTTTCTAAAATGTTTAAATTTAATTTCGAGTCCAATGAAAGATTTCATGAGAAGATGACTGCGTATCAAAGGAATTTCAGTATGTTTTCAAGCCTGCAATTTAATTCAGTTGTTCCCCAATGCGAATAAACCCTCAGGGTTCAAATTTTATTTTATTATATTATATGAATTACGTTTATAAACTTAGTTTCTATTCGAATTGTCTTTTTTCTATCAATTTTTTTTTTACAAAATGTTTTTGCAATCCGACTTAATTAAGGTATGTGCATTTGAGTCCAATTCAATTTAAAAGCATAAAACGTAAAGCAATGTAAAATACAAATGTTATTTGCAAGAAAAATTACTAATTTTAGTAGAGGATGTCGTCTTTACAGATATAAAAATATTCTATTGAATTTTTGATACCAGCGTAGATCGTTTTATAAATCAAGATGGTCGTAAAATCTTATGTGGGTGTGTGTATTTTGAGGATTTGCGTCTGCCTGTTTTTTTACCAAGTATTATTAGAATAATCATTTTTATGATAATTGCCGTTTCTTTTCATAATGGAATATTAAATTCAATAATAAACTATTCTTCAAAATTAAAAAGATTTTTTGCTTATTTCTGATAATATCATTCTTGTAATAATTTGACGGCGCTCTGCGAGTATTAAATAATCAATTTTGATTTAAAATAAAAACGGTGTCCGATTTCAGCTGTCCAAGTTTGTGTGGAAAGTGCCCTAACGTGGCCTACAAACTCCGGCGTAGAATTTGTAGAAAGATAGTTTATCTTACGTTTTTGGTACAAGAATTTTGTTAATTGCATACGGGTTATTTATAAATTTTTATAAATTCAAAGAGCGAAACAGTTCTTCAACGGATGGCTGTTGATAGATTTTTTTTCTCCACGAGTCACTATGTCGATTCTTCTCTTATTTGTTTATTTTTTGCTGTTATTTCATTTTTCACAGAACACAACACTTACACCTAAAATATGTCAGGGCGGCCGCTGGACCGGAAATTACCGGGAATTTTATGAGACCGGGAAATGACAACGAATTGATTTTTTTACCGGAAATTGATAAATTTTTAGAAACAAAAATTTGACAACTTTAATTTCAATCCTTTTTTTAATAATCAGTTAAATATTATTTTTTCAATTATGATATTCAATTTAGAATTCGTAATTTGAAAATCTTTTACTTTAAAAATGTTATATTTTGTTTTTTGAGAGTACATGTTAATTTAAAGAATTTTAAAATGTACCTTGAAAGACTTGAACCAATAAAGATTAGAAGTTTTGGAAATTGAAGACTTTAGATAAAAAAAAAATTTATTTGATGAATGGAGAATATACATTAAATAATAATTTTTCAAATCTAACCGTACTTAAAGAATTAAAAAGTGAATTATATTTGATTTTACAAGATGATTCGGAATTAGTTAACAATTGTAGAATTTCCAGATTTTAACATTGAAAATTAAACTGTTTTAATTGGAAAATCTTGCCAGTTAAACAAACGAAAACGCCCGATTCAAAGTTCACAAAATATTTTCAATTTTAAAGTAACTTTAAAATAATATATTCATAATTATTGGATTTTATTACATGTTGAATATTGTTTCACTCTAAAATATTCCATTTTTAAACCGTTTAATTGTTAATTAAAAAAATAGAACCATTACTTAATATTAGAGAAGATCTGACTTTTCATTTAAAATCAGTAATTACGAATCAAACACTCAAAATTAAAGAAAAAAAATAAGCTTTGAAAGTTACAATTTTAATTGCTCTACTTAAAATTTTTTAATTTTAAATCAAACTGTTGACTTTTTTTGTATAAATAGCAATTGAATACCTACTATTATTAGAAAAAAGTCAAGTAATTTGAAGAGATATTTCGAAGTTTTGAAGAAAAAAAATTAATAAGAATTTTGTAATAATTTCAAATAATTTAAACGAAGAGTGTCTACGTATACCGACAAAATCCGGCTATTTGTACCGAAATCCTGGGACAAATAGCCCACGGCCTAATTTAAAACAAAATATAAATTTCTGCAGAAAAAAATTAGAAACATTTTTAAAATTGTGAAAGGCTTTAGATGAATAAAAAACATTTCCTTAATATTCCTATTGGGAATGGTTAAACTGCGATACGCCACCTATTGACAAAAATCCGAACTAGAAAGAATAAGTACGGTTTTTAGGTTGTACATTAATTTTGGCATTAAAGGGTTTTAACGATTTTTGGTGTGGAGCTTAAAGTATTGTTGGATACTAAAAGTAAGTCTTTATCGGATACAAAGGGGTGCGGATGGAATGTACATCTTCTAAGGTGAAGAAACACATTTTTTTACAGAAATATCTGTCCAACTCTGATTTCCATCCTTTTTTAAATTACATTTTCAGTTGATCAACTGTGAATATTAATTAAAAATGCTTTTTAAAACTAAACTGATCTTTAAGATTTAAAAAGTGAATAATAATTAACTTTACAAGACGATTCGAAACCAGTTTGCAATTTTAGAATTTCCATTTTCTAAGGTTAAAAATTATGTAAACTATTTCAATTGAAAAGTCTTATTAGTTAAAGAAATGTAAACACATTTTTAATTAAGAAAAATAAGATTGAGTAAATATTTAGAAATATCTGACTGTTTATTTAAAATCTGTAATTATAGTTAAATATTAAAAACTCAATTTTGAACGTTACATTTTAATTGTTCTAATTAAAAAAATAATAATTTTAAGCAAAATTGTTGAAATTCGATGTATAAATAACAAATGAACACATATTATTCTTTAAAAAAATTCAAGGAAGTTGAAGAAATATTTAGAAAAGATTTGAAAAAATTCAATTTAGAATTTTAAATGATTTGAAATAATTCAAACAAAGTGTGTGCGTATACCGCCAAAATATAGATTTTGGCAGATTTCGAACAAAAAAAATTAAAAGATTTTAAAGAATTTGGAATGGCTTCAGAGGATTAAAAAGCATTTCCTACGAAAATTAATAATTATTTTTATTTCGAAAAGATAATTTTAAGTGATTCTTCACAAAGATTTAGAACAGATGTTTCAAGATTTTCAAATAAGATTTAGAAGCATTTTAAGGATTTTTTAATCATTTAAAATATAAATAATTTAAGTTTTAATTTAAAAAGTGTTCAGTTTATAAAAAAATGTAATCGTTCAATTTTTAATGTTTCTGGATTAAAATTGCTTTAAATGATATAATTTTGAGAAAAAAAATTAATTGATTGATTCTTCAATTTAAAGCATTGAAAATGAAAATGTGGATTGATACTTAATTGAAAATGATTCAGTTCTAAAGTGTTAGTAGCTTTAATTTTATACAGGTAAATTATTGAGAATTTTAATAACAAAATTTTTATTTGAAAAACTTTTAAACTTTGATTTTAAAAGTTAAAAATTCAAGCGTTTCATTTTGAGGACTTTAATTTGCAGCTCATTTTCTTTACTCCAGATGGAAAAATGTTCAGCTTCAGAGTTCGAATTTTTCAATCCCATTGACCGTGTATGACCTATAACTGTCTTAAGCCTGTGAAATTGTTGGAAAATGTGAAAAAAAAATTTTTGAATTTAGTTATTTGCATTTTTTCAAAGATGTAGGCGTTGAATTTCAAATTTCCTCAGTTTGCGCCGCAAAAACATATAATTAATTTTGCTCTGATAAAATCCTACATTATTGAAATATTTTAAAGAATAACTAAAATAAGTTAATATTCATCAATGAAGATTTAAATAATAAAATATATAGAAAACCTACTTGGGTGTCTTTGCAGGGACATTTCTCGTGATAATAGCAGAAGTAGGTCTTGGTAAGGAAGTCGACGCAGCTCTCCTTTGAGGCGACACCAAAGCCTTATCCTTCGCAACTCCGTAAGTTTTATAAGGGAGAGAACTCGGCCTCGTCAGATGAGTCTTTGTATTATTTAAACTATCCTGATCCACTCGACTCGTCCTCCTCGTAACATCCTTCCCCCTGCAATCAGGTTTCTTCGGCAAAGCTTTCGGTAATTGTCCCGGGGTCTTCTTGAAAGCCGGAATTCCCGTAAGGGTTGGTTTTGTATTTTTTCCCGGAATACCCGTCAAATTCGAGGTCTGTTTAATAGGTGAGGTGAGCAACCGGGGAATTTTCGACTTCCCCATACTCGTAGGAGTTCTATTCGGAGAAGAAGGAGGAGGTGCAACATGTTCCTTGGAATCTTCCTTTCCCAACATAAACTCCCATTTCTCTTGCAACTTTCTAAACTTAACATCCCCAGGAACCACATCTTCGTCCTCTCCTCGCAACTCCGGACTCCTCAACCTTGAAGGTTTCGCACCAGCTCTATTTAAAGGCGAATGTTCCAAACTATCAGTGTACTCTTCAGAATCCTCAGATCCTATCCTATCGAAATGGAACTTTGAACTGAGATGAAGATGACTCCATCGTTTCTTCGAAGTCTTTTCCATCTCTGCTTTCTGATCGCTTCTACTCTTCTCATCATATCCGTAATTAAAACAAGACCTGGGTCTCGCTTTCCTTGGACTTGAATGACTACCTTCTGCATGTTGATCCTTGGGCGACTCTGCGTTTCTTAAAGGGACTTTCGAATGTGCGATTCTATTCCCGAAACTGTTGTGCAGTTGTCTGTACTGATAGAGCAAATCAAGCTGGAATGGACAGAAAGCCAGGGGTTGCAAGATATCTAAAAATGCGTCAACAACTTCCCGAGAGTTTCCACAAGAAAGCGCCCTGACGAGTAAACTGTTGTTGTTGTAATGCTTCCTCAGAATCGACTCCCTCGTACACAAGTAAGCAAACCAAGCGTCCAAGGCTCTGAGATTCAACAATCCGAAGACGAAAGCATGAAATTTGAGCATTCCCTCAGTTATAAAGTCTTCGCCGTTGATTCTCTGAACCAGTTCGTTCAAGGTTTTCGTCAAAGGACCTTGTTGCGAAGAAGCTTCCACTACTTGCCAAACACTGTTTGCTATCGGTCCAAAAGTGGAATTCAACTGGGGTTTGAGACCGTCGGACATTATCGCATAAAGAGGCGGACAGAGATTCCCAAGTGAGAGTTGAGAACACTCGTTGTTGTCATTGTAACCCTGCCTGCTTCGAATTGGCTCAGCATGCCAATATTTCAAAAGTAAATCCACTGCTTTGTTCACCGGCCAGATCATTTTCCTCTTCTCCTCCAGGTCAAACGACCTCAATTCCATATCTTCCTTTGGCTCCATTATCTCCTTATTTGGCTCCATATTAGCAATATTCTCTAAGTACTTCCTTTGATTCGATGCAAAGCTCACAGTCTTTTTCTGGGACTCGCCCATATCTATGGTCTTCAAAATGTCTTTGTTCATCCTTAAAGCGAGGAATTTTCTCACATAAGACCTCAATTTTATTTCCTCATCGTCTCCATCGCTGCTCTGTGATGAAAACCCACTTCTTTTGAGGAAATCTTCCAACTGTTTAACATCTTCTCCGCTGCTGTCCATTGTTTCTAAATCCACGCGATGCGCGACCTCCTTCAACCTCTCAGTCTGGAGTCTTTCTTCAGTCTCATCAACGTCCTTATCCGAGTCGTCTATCCTTCCATTCCTCAATAAATGAAGATCATTGTTAATGTAATAAGGTTCCGGCAAAGACATTCTCTTGTTAGTTTCCGAGGATTTGTCCTCCACCTCCTCCACATCACCCATTTCAAACATACTGCACCTTTTACCAGCAACTCTGTTCTTCCTCAAAATACTCCTCGGCAAAGGCGGCCTCGGAGGAACTTTGCCACAGGAGTAATCCACTGAATCCTTATCCCCGTGAGGCAAGGAAATCGATCTCTTCGGAAGGGTTGGACCCGCCACCTTCTGAACTCCGTATCTATTTGTGACGTCCTGGCCCGCGAGGCTCGTCTCTGAACTAGCACTGTCGTATCGGTAAAGATAAAGAGGATTTGCAGTGTTGGAGACCTGTTGATTCGTAGAAGAATCGGTGAGAAGAGTAGAAGATCCTCGGTATCCAGAGGAAGGTTGAGTCGCTGTGCTGCTGCTGGAGGAATTGTTGGTAACCTCACTGAGTGTTCTCCGCTTCGTTCTCATCGGCGGGGACAAACAGAAGAGAGGCTTCTTCATTACATCCCCGGGCTTGATATGTCTCGAGACTTCCGGAACATCGTGAAGTATCTTCTTGTACTCGTTCGGTAAAAGAAATGTGAGCGACTCCCAGTCCTTTACATGAGAAAATCCCTTCTGCTTCAACGCGTCGACATCGTTACAGGAAAAGGGGCGATTGGACTTTCCAGGTTTCTTCCAGGTCTTATCCTTGTTGAAGTTCTGCGGCTTGAGCGCCACGTTCTCGAATTTGGCGTCCGAACTGTTGAGGAAAGACAAATCGGGAAGGGTGTAATTTGGATAGACGACATAAATCGGCTTTTTGTCGAGGAGCGTCTCTTGAACAGATGGACTCTTCTCTTCTGGGATTGGATAAACCAGAGATGTCTGAACTCCGTTGTCTTCTACTTCAGTGATCGCTTGAATCCCCATCGTTCTGGAGTACCTCTTCTCCCTGGTGTCACTCCAAGCACTTCTGGGACGTCTTTCAACTTCTGGATGACTGCTGTCAAGAGCTGAATTTGATTTTGAAGTGCTGTCTGTGAATTCTTCAATAGAAGTGCACAAGGATTCTTTCTTGCTACCACCTCTCGGAGTAGACGTTTGCTTTGGAATGTCGCTGAAGTTGTCTTTGTGGGTTTCTCCGGCTCCGGTGTAATGGTCCGTTTTCACCCAGTTGATGGAGAAGTCGTTCTCGGGAAGTTCTAATCGAGTAGAGTTGTTGAGGTTGTGTCGATGGATCTGGGTGTTGGTTCCACTATCGCTGTTGCTGGTCGGCCAACCGTTCTCGCTGACTGAATCCGATTGATCGAGGGTTAAGCTCATGCCCTCTGCGCTCATACTCTTCTGCTTCATGAATAATTTCACGAGGCTCATGTTGTGAAGCTTTTTCGCTGATAAGACGTTGCCTACGCTGTCAGAACTTTCCTCGGTTACGGAGCGACTCATCACCGAGCCGGAACTTTGGAGAGGTCCTGTGTGGTTACTCGATGCTGCGGAATCGACCTGAAAGATATTAAATAAATGTTTTAAATTCTTTTCGAAAATCATCACGAACAATCTTCCTGTCAAGATAATTAAGTTTTCTTATTTAAAAACGATAAAATTTTTTTGGTGCAAATATTCAGAGTGTCTACTAACAAGAGAATAAAAAGATAATAAACAAATTTTAACATTTCTGGGAAAATTTTAAATGATTTTTATTTAAAAAAAATTAGTTTTAAGAAAATATTTCAAAACATTTAAGAAGATCCCTCAAATTGACAAAAAAGAATCCGAAAGATTTTAAAACCATTTTTCTAATTATGCAGAAGTTAATTTTTGGAAAAATACCATTACTTTCAAAAATAATTAGGTTTAGTATGAGGAATTGCAATCATTTAAAAAGAGTTGGAAATTTTTAAAAGATTACAAAATAATAAAAAATTTGAAAATATTTCATATAATTGAAAACAAAACGCAAGTTTTTGAAGATTTCGTAACTTTTAAAAAATTTTGAAAAATTTCAAGAAACAAACAATTTTTCTTAACATTCCTGGGAAAATTATAAATACTTTATATTTTTAGGGAAAATGTTAATGAAATATAAAAGATTTTCAGAAAATTTTTTTATTTAGAAAGATTCTACATTTTTTCAGAATAATTCGAGTCAGTTTAAAAGATGTTTGAAAATTATTCTCTTGGCACAGAGATTTCACCTTCACGGTCAAAAATACAATTGTTTGGTAGAAAGTTAATCTGTTTGGTTAAAGATTCAACAATGTTATTAAAAATTCACTTTTTTTAAAATTCAACTGTTAATTGTTAAAAATGTATTATATTCTTGTTCAAAATTTACTTACTTGGTTAAAAATTCGTTTTCTTGATCTAAAATTCATTTTAACTGAAAATTTAACTATTCCCTTTTTTATCCAGAATCCACCTTTTTTAGTAGAAATTTAATGTATTTTGTACAAAATTCGTCTTTTTGGTAGAACATTCAATTACTTTAAAAAAAAATTTTACCTTTTTTTATTAGACTTTCAACTTACAATTTTCATTTCGTTGAATTCATATTTTGGGGTTGAAAAATTAAACTATTTTGTAAACAAAATGTAAATTTTTGAAAACTTCGTGACTCATTAAAAAATTTGAAACGTTTCAAGAAAACAAGAAACTTTTCTTAAGATTCCTGGGAAAATTAGAAATAATAATATATTTTTAAACAAAATTTCAAGAGATTTCTAAGAATTTCGAAAAAATCTGGAAGATTTTATTACAAATTTTTCGTTTAGAAAGATTAAAAAAAATTTTATGAATCATTCGAGTCATTTAAAAAGATGTTTGAAAATTCATCTCTTGGTATAGAAATTTCAGCTTGAAGATAAAAAATGCAATTGTTTGGTTAAAAGTTAATTTGTTTGGTTAAGAATTCAACTATTTTATTTCAAATAAAAAATTTATTCTGCTGTTCAAAATTTAACAACTTTTTTGAAAATTCGCTTTTTTTATTTGAAAATTCATTTTTTTAACTGAAAATTTAACTTCCATTTTTGATTCAAAATGGCCCCTTTGTAACGGAAAATTAATATATTTTGTAAAAAAATTGGTCTTAGGTCAAAAACTATGCTCTTAGTTAAAAATTCATCTTTTAGGTAGAACATTTTATTACTTTTTTTCCTTTTCTTACCTGTTTTGATTAAAATTTGAACTATTACATTTTTCATAGAGAATTCATTGTTTTTTTTTTTTAAATTGAACTATTGAGTTAAAATTTAAAGTACTTTATTAAAAATTCATTATTTTGTTGTTGAAATTGAACCATTTTCGTTGAAAATTCGTCTCCGGCTGAAGATGTTACTATTTCGTTGAAAATTCATATTTTCGGGTTGAAAAATTAAACTATTTTGTAAGCAAAATGTATTTTTTGAAGATATCGAAACAAAATTTCATGATTTTATTGTTGTTTGAAAACTGAATCGTAAAAGAGAATTGAAAAAGAATATACAAGATTTTAAAGTGAAATTTTTCAATTTTGCTAGATAACAAAATTTTAGAAAAAACTTGGTAGAAAAAATTAGAAATTTAAAATATATTTAGAAGATTTCTAAAGATAGA
>NC_046664.1:33607304-33631201 GCF_010883055.1 Belonocnema kinseyi | reverse complement strand
TTTTACATTAAATAATATATGTTACAGACACATGTAATTATATTGAAAGAAACATAATAATAGATTAGAAATATTTTGTTTGTAATTACTCTTCAATAATTAATTGCTAATACCAAACACGTTAAAAACGTATATAACTAAAAATTATTTACCAATTAGAATACTAAAAAAATTGAACCAAAGATGTTTCTCATAACAAGTGACATGTTAATCAAATCTGCGCAGATAATTAAGATATCTAAATTATATTACATTTTCCAAATTATATTTAAAAATAAGTCTGAGTAATTAACTGAAGAGGTCCACTGTAGCATACTGAAATGTCTCAAAGAATTGTAATTTAATTGTATTCATTTTTAGTTAACACCATACATTACACAAATATCACTTTGTTTAAATATTATAAGATATCACAATACATAAAATTAAGAAAAACTTTTGTAAAATGCGTTTTATTCGTTCTTCTTGTAATAGGTTTTATATTTAGAACCGGAGAAAAAAACTCGGAAATCATCGTGAATTTGTTGTGCGAAAATTAGTAGACACCCTGATGTTGTTTTAAAATAAATGATTTTGGAATCAGAACTCTGATCAAAAGCATCTTGAACTTACGGAAAAATTGAGGGGAACATTCATCTGTTGAAGTTCGTGCGTCCTCGATAAATCTGGCAGACTCTGACTCCTCTTCGCCGTGGTTAGAATGACGTTTCCGGTTCCTTGCAAGAAATTCGGAATAGTATTATTATTTCCAGAGGGATGTCGAGTCATTGCTTTATTGATGGACGAGTGTTTCAGATTACTCCAGGTCGTGTAAATTTTCGAATCGGAACATGCCATAGATAAATTTAAGATATTTTTTAAGTCCAACGCTTTATTGCAATAAGTCTCTGGTGCTTCGTACACTTTTTGCTTGTCTGAAAATAGAAGCATGAAAGCTATTTGCGTGTTCTTGCCAAGGCACAGTGCAGATATTAAGTTGTAAGGGCGAAAATCAACTCACCATGGCCTTCAAAGTCCTGTGAGCCATCGGAATACATGGCTATGCTGCCTTCGAAGGCGATCGTGTAATTGTTTTTGTTGTTCGTCTGGCACGTGAGCAACATGTCTTCACAATCCAAGGAATCGACGCTATAACTTGCACCAGGTGGCAATACGGGGGTTTCTTTCACCGGGGAAAACAAAAGCGAGGATTTGCAGATCGATATTGTGTCCGTTGTCGAACAGGCAGATTCTTCTCCCTTCAAAAGGCAGGAGGATTCAAATGATAAAATTCCTAGGTAGTTTGTATTTTGACCCTGTGACTGCAGTAACGTTCATGCGAAAGTATTTAAATTAAATAGCACAGGGTGGTCACTGACTGGGAAAATCGGAAAATAGCCTGGAATTTTGAGAACAGGGAAAAAGCCGGGCATTTAAAAAAAAACTGGAAATTTTTTGGACTTGTTTTTACTTTTGTCATAAATATCGTCTCGCTCTTTCGTTCAGAAATGAATGTTTTTTTAAGAATTTAAATTTTGTGTTAATATATCGTTCAAATACTAAAGTATCCTTTATATTTAAGAACAAAAACTTCCTTTCTAGATATTTAGCATAGTAATCACATAGGTAACTTGCAATTTAATTCAATCTATCAGATCTAACACTCTTAATATTCATGATTTGGAATTATATTGACCCTCTGGTATTAAATTAGTTGGTGTTTCTTTAAATGGGCTTAAGGGTAAAGTCTGATTAAAAAACGTTCTTTTTCAATCCGACTTTTGAACTCATGTTGGAGTCCTCTTCAGTGATTTATTTCTAAACAAACCAAAATTGTACATTTTAAGTAAAATACTTTTTACACAATGTCAGTGAACAAAAAACAATTTTATCAATTAAATTCTAATTGTTTATCTTTTTGCTGTATAATTGTTTTTTTTTTATTTTCTGTGGGTTAGAAATACAATAAGTTTCCTAATATTATAAAATTAAAAATATACAGTAAAATCTAATTATTTGTGAATAATTGCAATTAATTCACAATCAGACATAAAATAATTAATGAACGCACAAAAAGATCACGAATAGTTCGAATACTGGTTTATAAAATAGCTTTTGGTTATCCGTAATTTCTCTAATCTCGTCAGTTTTTTTTAATAAAAAAGGAAAAAAACTGATGAGATTAGTGAAATTACGGATAACCAAAAACTATTTTATAAACCAGTATTCGAACTATTCATGATCTTTTTTTGGACCACATGATTCTATAATTAATTTTTTTATGTTTAATTGAGAATTAGTTGCAATTATTCACAAATAATTAGATTTCACTGTATATTTTTTATTTTATAATATTGGAAAACTTATTGTATTTCTAATAGAAAAAAAACAATTATACATAAAAAAGATACATAATTAGAATTTAATTGATAAAATAATTTTTTCTTCACTGACATTGTATTGAAAGCATATTAATTAAAATGTAAAATTTTGGTTTGTTTAGAACTAATTACCTGAAGAGGGCTCCCACATAAGTCGAAACGTCTAATTAAAAAAAAAAAGTTTTTTGATTACTGGACTCTAAAGCCCATGTAAAGAAACACCAACTCTTACTATTCCCCGTTTTTTATAGAATTCCTCTTTTCCCCCTTTTTTCAAGAAAATGTCCCTTTGCCCAATAAGAAAATTAAATTATTTTTGTTTGAAAGTATATTATTTTTAATTGAAAACTCTACTATTATATTTTTTGTTTAGAATTCTTCTCTCTTGGTTCAAAATTTAACTGTTTTGTTGAATTTTTCGTACTTTTAGATAGGAAATTGGTACTTGTGGATTCAAAATTCATCTTTTGAAAGAAAGGTCGTCTTTTTCGGTTGACAGTGAATTCTTTTTTATTGAAAAGTTCTACTATTATGTTGAAATTAAATTATTAAGTTGAAAATTCAACTATTTTCTTAATACCCCATCTTTTTGGTTGAAAATTAGTTCTTTTTATTTAAAAAATCTACTTTCATATTTTTGATTAAGAACTAATATCTTTTGGTTATAAATTCAACTATATATTTTTAAAGTCATCTTTTTTGGTAGAAAATTCAACTCTTTTTGTTGAATATTCGTCTTTTTGGATAGAAAGATTTAAAATTTATCTTTTGTTAAAAAAGTTTTTTTTGTTTTCGAAAATTTAACTGTCTTCGAAAAGATTCGCATTTTACGCTTGAAAATTTGACTATTTGGTTGAAAATACAACTGCTTTTGGTATAAATTTTAATCAGTTTTGTTTGAAAATTCGATCACTTGGTTGAAGATTCATCTTCGGAGGATGAAAATTCAAATATTTGGTCAAAAATTCAATTTTTTTGTTGAAAAGCCATTTCTTTTCTGTAAATGCACCTTTTTGGTTGAAAATTAACTTTTTTGAGGAAAACTCATCTTTTTTGGTGCAAAAATGTTATTTAAAATAATGTATTCTCCTGTTTTCTTGAAAAATCACTCTATTTCCCCTGTTTGGAGAGAATTTTGAGCTCTGAAAGATCTAAAAGGTTGGATTCTTTTGAAAATTTATATAATAAAACAATAAGTATTAAATAATTATTATTAACGATTAAAAGTCAACCGGGGAATATGTCATTTTTGACTGAATGAAAAAGAATGATTTAAAGTGGCCAGAATAAGTATTTAGAGGAAAATAAGTTAAAAATTCTTAAGTGTTTAACTCTGAAGGATCCACATCTGAAAGCGATGAAATTTGAAAGCATTAGAGTTCAGAAGGCTTCTAATATATTCGTTCTTAAAATTAAAGACAACAAGTATTTAACGTTACTGCAGTGAGAGTAAAATTAATTAGTAACATGCAATTTTGCGGTGTAAAGCTCACGCCATGCATTAGATTTCAAAACTATCAAACTCGCAGTTCACCAGTTTATTAAGCAAAATAATCGAAAGCTTTTAATGTTTTAAGATCCATGATTGGACATATCGATATCATGCAAAAATGTTGGCAATTCAGTCATTTTGAAAATTTCGAAACCCCTTTTACATTAAAATAGAAGCAAAAAACACGCTACTTGTATAAATTTAGTTGAAAAAATACTGTTTGCGACTTTTAAAGATAAAAAAGAAAAGCGGTCCCTAAATTTTGGTTCACTTGGACAATTTAAGTTCTATGATTTTCTTTATTCACGCTAAAAGTTAGCCAAAGTATTTTTTTCTAATAAACCTATATTCCTAGTCTAGTTTACTAGTCTCTAATTTAATATACAATAAAGTGAAATGGATTTCCAAATTTTTTTTTCAATGCCAATTTAAATTTTTTCAAATTTTTTCCAAATTTCCAAAAGCTTTTCCCAAAAGCTTGAGCAGTCGTTTTCATACCTGACTGGTATGGGGACTGATTGGGGAACCGATGTCAAGTTTTTCCATGACGGATCCAGAAATACTGGCATACCGTTCCCTTTGGTAGTTAAACTGTTCCAAAATAAGACTCGTAAATCAAACTACATCTCGGTTTTATTCACAGGAGTCTGATTGTTTTGAATTTTTCTTTACGTGCATTAATTAAAAACACTAATAAAAATCTCACAGCATCTATTCAGACTATTCATGTCAGCCTATTCTATTTTTTTTCAATTCATGCGAAAAATGAATGATCTGAAAACGGATCGTGATTCATGTTTCGTAGCTCAAGACAAAGTAAACATTTCTTGAATCTAATAACCAACTTTATCTTATAAGAGATTCTGTTTTATAAGGTCCTTTTAAATAAATTAATCATTTTAGCAGAATAAAATATCAGGAAAGTAGAACTATCTTTTAAGTTGGGTTCTCTTTAGAATGTAAATAAGATTTTGGTTTGGATTATTGATATTGAATTTGATATTTAGCGCCAGTGATGGGAAATAACTAGTTTCTATTGACTACTTGAAATAGTTACATTTTTTGGTAAAGAGAGCGGTAAAGAAGTTACTTTTGGAAATAAGTAAGGAATTGGTAACTGGTCACATTATTTCAGTGACAGTAACTATCAAAATTGTTCCTTTCTTAGTTACTTTTGAAATATAGCTCACAAGTCCTTTTTTTACGATTTAGTTGACAATTGATTTTTTTTATCCTAAATTCAACTATTCCAGTTAAAGTTTCATCATTTTAGTTGAAAATTTATCTTTTGATTAAAAATCCAACTCTTTTTGGTTGAGAATTCATCTTTTTTTATTAAATATTTTATTACATGGTTAGCAATTCAATTATTTTTTTCACGATTTAACCATTTTTTTTAGAAAATCATTCTATTCGGCTAAAAATTCGGCTATTCTGCCTTCAATTGTTGAGATTTTTTGTCTCTTTTTACTGAAGAATCTTTCTTGGTTAAAAATTTAATTCTTTTGTTTAAATCGTCTTTCTAGATTGAAAATTCATCTCCTTTGGTAGAAATTTAATCTTTTTTTATGTAAATGTAACTGTTCGGTTGAAAATTAATCTCTTTTTGTTGAAAATTCGTATTTTTTGTTCAAATAAACTAGTTTTGATTTATAAATTAAATTTTTTTGACTGAAAGTTGAATTATTTTGTTTAAAATTCTTTTTTGTTGTTAAAAATGAACTTTTTAACTGAAAATTAAACTAGTCAATTTCTGGTATAAAATATATAGTTGTTAATTGAAAATTAAACTATGAGGTTGAACATTTCTCTTTTTTGATTGAAAATTTATGTATTTATTTGGTTGAAGATTTGTCTTTTTTGTAGATAATTAATTTCTTGGTTTAAAAATAAATCTTTTTAGTTGAAAATTTAACAGCTTGGTTAAAAAACTAAACTCTTCAGTTAAAAGTTATTTTTTGTGGTTGAAGTTAGTTGAAAATTTATCTCTTTTGTTGAATTTTTTTTTTCGTTCAAACTTATTTTCTTGACTGACCATTTAACTATTCCATTTCTGGTAGAAAATTAATCTTCTTCACTTGAAAATTCAATTAATTAGTTGAAAACTTATCTTTTTTTGTCGAATTCAACTGTTATGAGTTTAAAATTACAATATTCTTTGTTTGAAATATCAATGCTTACATTTTTCGTTAAGAATTCATCTTTTTTGCCTAAAAATTTAATTGTTTTGTTTAAAATTCGTGTTTTTGTGTTGTCATTAGTCTTTTTTTGTAGAAAGTTAATATTTTTGGTTGAAAATTTATGTTTATAGGTAGAAATTCCAAAGCTTCACTCTTTTGTTAAAAACTCAATTTGTTGTCGAAGATTCATCATTTTAGTTGAAAATTAATTAATTTAGCTGAAAATTCGTTGTTTTTTGGTAAACATTAAATATTTATCTTAAAATTTAACTATTCCATTTATGGTTAAAAATTAATTTTTTCAGTTGAAAATTCAAATATTTGTTTAAAATTTCGTCTTTTTTGGTCGAAATCAAATGTTTTGGATTTCAAATTAAACATTGTTTTTTGTAGAAATATCAATGGTTACATTTTTCTTTGAGAAATCATCTTTTTTGATTGAAAATTCATCTCTGGTTGAAAATGTAAGTATTTTATTACAAATTCACTTTTAATTTTGTTTGAAAATTAATTTCTTTAACTGAAAATTTAATCATTCCATTTTTAGTTGGAAATTCAAATATTTTGTAAATTAGTCTTATTAATTGAAAATTCATCTTTTCGTTAAAAATTCATCTCTGGTTGAAAATTGAACTATTTTGTTGAAAATTAATTTTTTAACTGAATATTTAACATTTTCTGTTCTCCCTATGAAGTTGTAAATGTTTCAGAACTGGGAGTCTGAACTAGATCAAGGTAAAGAAACACTGTTAGAAAGAAAAAGGTAGTTTCCAGAGCTATACAAATTTGTAGCCCATTATTGGGAATGGTGGTCTACCATTACGCCACATGGTGTCAAAAAGCGGAACTAGAAAAGTAGGTACAATTTTAAACATGCATTTTAATTTTTATATAAAAGTGTTTTTACGATTTTTTTGTGAAGTAAAAACAATGATTGAATACTAAAAACAAATATTCATCAAAAACAAATAGTTTTAGATAGAATTTTCATCTTGCACAGTGAAAAAACACATTTTTGTGAAATAGGTTTAAAAAAAATACAATTATTTCATTATTGCATGTGAGTTTCAATGCATTGCAAGCTTAAATAAACTTTAATTCATGTATGTAGCGACAAATTTTATCCATATCATGCCAAGAATACGAATGATAGACGACTGGAATTTGAATACGAATTCTAACCTAATTTTTAGATCAGATTTTTAAAAAGTAAATATTTCATGTATAAATTAATAAAAATTTACTTTGAGTTCATTTTTGCTTCAAAATAAGTCCGTTTAAGTTTATAATCTTTTGAAAATCACAATAAAGAGAACAATCATTCTTTTTTTTTAGATAAATATTCATGTAAATGTGTGGCTTTTCACTGTATAATATGTACATTCCATCTGAAACACTTTGTTTCCGATAGACTTATTTTTATTATCAAGTAAATACTTTAAACTCAAAAAAAAAGGTTAAAACACTTTTATGCACAAAATTAAAATGCATCTTTAAAATCGTGCCCATTATTTCTAGTTCGAATGTTTGTCACCAGGTGGCGCATCGCAGTTTAACCATTCCCAATAGGAAAATTAGAATTATTCTCTCACCCTGAAATTCAACATTTTCTAAAACATTCATTGTTTTAGGTGATATTCAGAAAGATATACACCGATATCTCGAAGTTTACTGTATATTTTCCTTAGAATATATTTCTAAAATACAAAAGTAACTAAAAAAGTAACATTAATGAATTTTTGTTTGAAAAAGTAACTAAGAAAAAGTTACATTTTGAAAAGGTAACGATAACGATAAGCACTTCAATTAAAGAGGCAACTTACCCATCACTGATATGGGAATGAACATGAATTTTTTCGGGATTTGGATTAATTTGATTGATTTTAAATTGTAGATATAAATGATTTACCTCCGAATGTTGAACTGGTTCCGTGCACATGACTGGCAGAGCTGTGAGGAGGGTGTGAATATCAGCGGTGCGAAAGCTCTCCATGTCAACTTCTGCCAAATTGGCATCCAGGTTTCGTGCAAGGTCATCATAGTAGCCCAGGTCATCTCGAGTGTAGGAAGCAGAGAGTGAGGAAAGAACGCTAGGGTGAACATGTAGTCCTCCATCTCTGTAACTTAGAAAAGACGTTCCACTGATTATTGAAATAAATAAGCTCCGCCGCTTATATTCCAATCACAACAACCTTCTGCATTTGTAATTGCATTTCCATTTACCTTAGGGTATTTTAAAAGATTCCAAACGTTTTTGAAAGATTTCAAGGCATTTATTATTATATTTTATATTTGGAATGTGATCAAGAACAACTGGATCTGGATTATGAATCATTATTCAAATAAAGTTCGAAATTTTTTATAGTTATACCTATTACAGTTGGCAGGTTTGGTAATTATTTAGTTTATTAATATTAACTCCTCCTGATATTGAAATCCGTTGCTTTGCTTTGCAATACGCCATCTATTTTTTCAATGCGGCCAAAATGCAAACTCGTAAAACCAGGTTGGATTTTTAAGATGCATTTTAATATGCACTTAAAAACAATTTTTTATTATTTTGCATAGTTTAAAATGATAAGTGGATGAAAACAATTCAGATTTATCGGAAACTAAGTCTTACATCTGGAATTCTGATGGTATACATCGAAAAAACACGGTTTTTTGTTAAAACTGTTCCTTGACATAAAAGTGAACTTGAAAGAAATTTTTATTAATCTATACATGGAATATTTTCTATCTAAAAAGTTATAACTTAAAAGTTAGGTTAGAATTCGTATTTGATTTATGATCGGTTATAATTTACATTTTTTGCGTATTTTTAACCAAATATTTTGCTATATGCATTAACTGAAGTTCATTTTAGCTTATGGTGTGTTGAAACTTATATGGCATAGTAAAATAATTATTTTGTTGCCAAAAGTAGTTTTAACAAGAAATGAGATTTTTCACTAAATACGATGAAAATTTTATATGCATCACTTAGTTTCCGATACATCTTAATGTTTTGTTCTCAATTATTGTTTTAAACTAGTAAACACAATCATGAAATTATTTCTAAGCCCAATTTAAAATGCAACTTTTAAATGCTATCTGGTTTCACGAGTTGGCGACAGTGGCGCATCCAAGATTTCAGATCCCAATAGTTATTCCTCGATTAAACAATATAAAATATCGACTTTTAATCCCTTCTTTATTTTTACTATTAGCTGGAATATTAGAATTGAAGCTTTTATTTTTTACAATAAATACCTTCTTTGGAATGAACACTATAAGATTAATTTTACTTTTAAAGCGCCGTAACTCGGAAATATTCAAGTAAAATTTTAGTTAAAAATATCAAAAACTTAAAAAGTTATGAATTTTAGAGTGAAAGAAGTAATTTTTAAATTTTTTCTCCATCAAGGATTTTTTTAACTACTTTTAATTCCAAAAACTGTTATGAAACCTTTTTCTCCTTAAACTAGCTCATTAATTGATTTTCTTGTAAAAAAAAACGATCCAATCAGGTCGGCACAGCACACGTTTGAATACCCTTGGGTGCCTAACACCCACTATGCTCTTTATGTAATTTAACGGAAGTGTGCCCTTTAAGGGTAAATAATTTCTTCTTTACATTCAGCTGGAATTTCTTCAATTTAGGTTTAATTTTATTAAACCAATTTTTAATATGCGCCTTCATTTGACAGAGATAGATAAAATTCCTTTATTTGTATGATCTATTTTTTTAACAACTCCGTTTTTTAAAATAATTTCTCCTTTTCCCCCTTTTTGTATTAGAAACTTCTCCTTTTCCTTGTTTGTTCGCTTAAATGTTAACTGAATTAATAGTATCCTTTAAAAAAATCCAACTATTTTCGGTTGAAAGTTATTTTTTTAATTGTAAAATTTTGTTAAACACTCGTCTTTTCGTATAGAAAATTCATCAGTTTGGATTGAATATTCATTTTGTTTGGTAGAAAAGTCATCTTTCTTGGTTGAAAATGAACTTTTTTTTATTGAAAATTCAGATTCGAAGGTTAAAAATTCAACTATTTCGTTAACAATCCTACCATTTTCTTGAACAAATTCAACTTTTTGGTTGATAATTCATATATTTTGTTGAAAATTCATCCTTTCTGGTAAACAAAATTATCTTCTTGCTTGAAAATTCATCTATTTATTAAAAATTATTTTTTTGTTTGTTTGAAGATAAATCTCTTTGGTTAAGAATTTAACTACTTCATTCAAAAATTGTTTTTCTTTCAAAATAAAATAAAAAAATTGAATAATTCCATTTTTGGTCTGAGCCTCGATTTTTATGAAAAAGAAGTTGTTATTCACCTGTCTATGAACCACTGGTACTCAGAATTGTCCTGAACGAATTCAGAACCAATAAGATCTTGAGAAATAGGATCTGTGGCCGGGTTGGAATTGCAATCGGAGCCTGGTGTCTGCGGATCCTCCATTGTCGTATTTCCCTTGCCAGCACCTAAAATAAAAAATGATAGGCACTTAGAATATTTTAATATTAACAACAAAAAGCACAGAATTAATAATTTTAATATACTTACAGAACTGATTCATTGTAATCAATTCAAAGTATTTTTTTCTAGTTCATAGATAATAAATTGTTGTTTTTCTACATAATTAAATTTTAGCTTATTTACTTCATACTTTTTAATAATAATAAATTCAATTTATTAATATCCTGGTCTACAAACACATTAAAAGTGATACTTTAATTAAGCCAATTGACGGTGAGCCTTAACATTACAATATTACAATATTGCATTAACAATAATATAATATTACTAAACCTAATAATAATAAATAATATAATTATGTAATAATATAATTGATATATTTTTAAATTTAAAGTATGCGTATCCACATTATAAAAATTCTATAGAAAAGATTAATTTTATAAAAATAAGTTAGTTGTTCATTATTAATTTATAAATAACAATATAATTTTTTCAAATGGTTTATTTAGCTATTTATCTACCTTTTTTAGTGAAAAAGTTGTTGGTTTTTCATATTTTCTACATACCTTTACGAGGTACGTTATATTAATTAAATTTATATTAAATTTTTTTCGAAAAAAATAGATAAATAGATATAAAATAGAAAATTTGAATTTAATCATGTTATTTTAAAATTAAAAATGATAAAAATTAACTCACTTTAATCAAATAAATCTTTTATATAATTTTATTATACAAATTAAAAATGCTAATAATAGAACAATCGAAATTGTAACGTTCGAAAATTAAATTTCTGAAATTTTCACGATTCGAGGCTGTTTATTTCAAACAATTCAGTTTCAAATTGTTAATTTGTTAATTATTATCTAAAGTTGCTATAAAATTAATAAATTTTTGTATTTCATATTATATATTATCTAAAATAAGATACAAGAAAAGCAAGGACAACATTTTGGATAATTGATGAAAATTGATATTTTCGACTAAAACACTAACATAACCTAAAGTTGTTTAATACTGTAAGCTTAATTTTTGACTTCGAAGGCAATGATTTTGATTTAAAATAACCGATTTCCGGTGAAAAATCATAACATACCCTATTATTGTTCAAATATTGTAAATATGTTTTGAAATATAACGATTTTTTATTAACAATGGCAATTTTATATGAGAAACACTAACATAACCTAACAAACAATTATTTAAGAATGTAATCTTCTTTCAAAACTAATGTTTTTTTTATTATCAAGATTATATGTCAGAACTAAAATCTTGTTTTAAATCTCATACATTCAATATTGAGAGTCCTTTGGATGGCAATTAATTCGGAAAAATATTTATTTTCCAATGGAGACCCATTTTCGAAAAAATCGACGTTGAAAAAATGTTTATGAATTGAAATGTTTATATATTAAATTATGTAAATATTATATTTTCAGCACTAGCTTTTAATACACTATTCATTTTTTCTTGGGTTTGCAGCAGTTCAAAATGAAATTTTCAATTTTAATCTTTTTTCAAGAGTATAATTTTTAAAAGTTAAATTTAAAACTGTTGAAAACTGAAGAAAGGAAAACATTGAATTTGCAACACTTAAAAATTCAATAACTAATTTTATCCAATGTAACTTAAAATTGTTAAAAACTATTAATCTTCTTTGTAATTAAAGGATTTTTGCATGAAAATGTCCATTTCCGACGAAAAATAATAATAGAATCCGAATATATTCAAGCTTGTAAATTATATTATTAAACAAAATCACTGGACTTAAATATAATTATTTTTGTTTAAAAATACGAGTTTAAGGTGAAGCACAACCAACACAACCTACATTTGTTACAAAATAGTAAATATTCTTTGAAATATATTTTTTTTATCACAAAGATTTATAACTTCCGACAAAAACACTAACATAATCAAAAATAGTTGAAGTATTCTAAATTTTTTTTTAAAGTATGATGATTTTGGTTTGAGAATATACAAATTTTCTATGTAAAACGCGTAAAATACCAACATAACCTAAAATGGTTTAAAAATTATGAACCTTCAAAATCTAATAATTTTTGTTTAAAAATGTACATTTCCGGTAAAAACGTTAATAAAACCGAAAAACTTTAATTACTAAAAATGTTGTCATCTTTGAAATCTTATAAATTTCTAATTACAAAATTTACTACTAAAACAAGTATATTTCCAATAATCTATTAGATAATTTGAAAGTTTCAATTTAAATGCGAGAGTATTAAAAACACAAATTTTTCTCAATTTATATAAAGTTTTCTATAATTTTTCTTACTAACAAGAATTGTTTGTAGATTTAATTGTAAAAATGTCAAATTTAAGATATAAAACAACTTCAAGTAATGGAAATCTAATCAAGATTTCATCAACAACGATTACAAAATTTTCGAGATATTTTGTTACCTAACATTTCATAATTTTTAAATAATAAAATGGAAAAAATAGGTTGAAGTATAGACCTAAAAAATATTGTTAGCCTCCCTTAAATTATTCAAAGATTATTCTTCAAATAAATGTGTGCAAACTTTTAAATTAAAAATTAAATGACAAGACAGAATTTGTTCAACAGAAAATAACAAATCCAAGTAATGTGGAAATACTTTCTCCAGGAAATACGTGTTTTCTCTCGAGTACTTTCAGTGCTGACAGATCAAAAATTATCTAGTCATTCTTTAAATATTGAATACCAATAACTTACGATAAAATTAGAAATTTAGCTTCTATATTCTAGATAATTAACAGAAAATAATTAGTATTTAATTAGTCCAGAATGACCCACTCCAATGAACATTATACTGTTATCGACAACACATAATTCAAATTCCACAAATTCCCATTGATAGTCATATTTCTCAACCTTCATTCACAACACTACACAACCCAACAATAAAAAAAATGGAAACAAAAATCAGACACTGATATTTAAGGTTATAGACTTTAACATATTTGTTTAAAATTAATTTAAAGTGGACTTTTACCGTGACTTTTGGCTGACATTTGGTGGAAATATAACGAAATAGAGAGAATGGATACAACTAACCTTACATGGCGATAGAATGATCGATTTCTTGCGCATGTGAATAATAAGCTTGCAGGCGAGCAATCAACATTATTTAATGGAGGACCGAGACGCTCCGAAATTACGCGATATCTATTCAGAATGTGTAAAGACACACCCTGCTAGATGATCTAATGTAACTTAAAAATTTCCTTGTCAACCCAAGTGTTCTTTCTCTCCTCCACTACACTATACCCTAGTCCCTACCCACCCACACCTACTTGCGCCACCGCTACGAAACAATGCAATGGATGCAGTATGTTTACATGTGTATGTTTTCGATCACATGACAAAAATTAAGAAGTGGGATTCAGTGGCGTAACAACCTTTTCTAGGCCCTCCACCCTACCTACTTTTTATTCTAGTCTAGAATCTTGAACTATTTACCTTTTAAAAATGAGGCTTCATCGGAAAATCAGGACATTATCACACTTTTCATCCTCATTCAAACTCATATTTTCTTCGCCAATAATACAATTAATTTTGGGGCACTTTATTTAAAAAAACAGAGGTGCTACAAAATACCAATTTCAAAAACAAAATAAAATCAGGCTTTCACTGACAAATTTTTCATTTTCCCTGATCGTTATAAATTTTCAACTTTGATGATAAATCTTGAATGAAAACATTAATTCCGAATCAAATAGTTGAATTTTGAACTAAAAAAGAAAAATTTTCAATCAAAAATGGAATAGTAATATTTTCAGTTTAAAATTAATTTGTAACAAAAATAAATTACTTTTCAATAAAATAGTTCGATTTTTAATCAAAGAAATTAGTGTTCAATAATAGTATACATTTTTAACAAAATACATACATTTTCAACATAATAGTTACAGTTTTCACCAAAGAAATTAATTTTCAAGTAAAATGAGGAGTCTTCACCCAATAAAATGAATTTTCAAAGAAAAAGAATTTTTGACCAAGAAGTACGAATTTTCAACAAAATACATGAATTTTTATCAAAAGAAGATAAAATTTTTAACCCAAAATGGCAAAAGTTATATTTACAGTTAAAAAAAATTAATTTGTTACCATAAAATACTAATTTTTAACGGACGCTTCGTATTCTACCAGAAAAGACTAATTTTCTGCCAAACACGGAACAGATTCATTTGCAGTTAAGAAGTTAATTTTCAACAACAAAAAAAGAAAAATTTCCAACAAAATAGTTTTTTAATATAGATTTCAAAATAAAATTTTTAACAAAATACATAAAATCTCAACAAAGTAAATTTATTTTCAAATAAATGGATGAACCTGTATAAAAAAATAAAGAATTTTCAAACAAGAAGATTAAATTTCAACCAATTAAAAATTAAATTTTAGCAAAATAGTGAAATTTTTAACAGCATACAAAAGTTTTTGAATCAAAAGGAAAGCAACAACAAAAAATGAATTTTTAATAGTACTTCCATTTTCGACTAAGTAGTTGGATTTTCGACGAAAAATGTAATTATTTTACATTTCAACCAACAAATATTTTTATTTGAAACCAAAAATTGTTAAAAAAGACGAATGAAAAAATGAATTATTAAAAAAAAGTTCAATTTTCATACAAATGCACGAATTTTCTACTAAGAAGATTAATTTTTTTATAAAAAATACTAATTTTTAACCAGTTACGTGCATTTTCAACTACAAAATGTGAATTTTCAACCTGTAATGGAATAGTTACATTTTCGTTGCAAAAAAATAATTTTCACTAAAAAAATCTGCCTGCGTCGTGCGTCATGCGCGCGGCTCGATTCGCTCGCAAATTTGAGCGCGCCTAGGGCGCGAGTCTGTTGCATCTCGTGCTTCGCGCTCGGGCATAATTACACCTCGCGCTTCGCGTTCGGATATTTATTCTTTGCATTTGGAATGCTTGCGTAAAACTTTATCAAAAAGAGTTCTTTTAAATGGCAGTATTTATATGCATCTTCATATTCTGAATTGTCTACTTAATTAAGCATAATCAAAGATTAAGTTTCTCAAAGCTCTGTAGGCTTTGAGGTACACATTGTCATTGTAATATTCGCGCTGCGCGCTTGATTTTTGATATAAATTTGTAAACAGGTTTTGTTAAAACTTTTATTTTCGTAACTTTTGTCGTTTTTCCACAAATTTTTTGTTATTTTTATTTCCAATGTTATTTTTCACGAATAAAATAAAAAGGATGCATTCCATCAAGAAGTGATTCTTAACGAAATTGTAGATCTTTTTTAGGATCACAATTTTTGTTAATTCATCTTTTCTCGTATCCTACATAGTTTGACCACAAAATGAAAATTTGAATTTTTCATTATATTTTTTGTAATCAAAATTTGAATTTTTGATTTTCCAAGAAAATCCAAAAATTTGGTATGATAATCTTGTAGGGCTTGCAAAAAGCAATGTTTTTATTTTCTTGACTTTTTTTGTATCGTGCGATGTTTGGCTTAAAATTTTGATTTTCGATTGATTAAAAAAAATCATTAAATTCTATAATTCTGAGAATTTTCTTTTTGTCGAGAATGGGCTCACTTTTTAAACTTTTATAAAAAATAACGAACTTGTCCTTTCTTTTAGAACCTAAAAAAGTGTGCAAAAGATTGATTTGGTCTGTTCATTTTGTCGAGAGTTATCGTGTTTATAGACGGACGGACGGATGGACAGACAGACAGTCGCCATCGTAAAAACTTGATTTTCGGATTCATGGGGTCTCGAAACGGGGAAATCCGTTGAAAAACTGCGGTGTCAAATTTCGGACAATTCTAATACTTTCTTAATCATAAATGATGAGAATGTAAAGAAAATTCCAATAAAATAGTTAAATTTTCTACGATAGAGGCGAGTGTTTAACCGACAAAATAATTTTTGAACAAAGTAGTTCAACTTTCAAGCAAGTGCAGTTAAATTTCAACCTATGAAGATATTCTCAAAAAAAGTTTCATAGGTGATATTTCAAGTAAAAAATATTTTCATTGTAAATCAATATCAGTTGAATTCTGCCAAAAGACGAATTTTTTCTACAAAAAATGTAATCCTCAACCAAAACAGTTTAATTTTCAACCAAACAGTCGCAAAAATGATTACGGATTCATAATGTAATGTCACTTAATGGGACACTAGTTAAAACCAGGAAGGATTTTCACTGAAAATCAATAAAATCCTACTGATTTAAATTTAGAAAACAGATTTTTTTCCGACATATGAAATATTTAGAAATAAAAATTAATCTTTTTAAATAAAACTTAAATCATCAAAAAATGCCCAGAAATCTTATTATCGATACCGGCAACTTTTCTCTTACCAGTACAGATAATTTTTTTCATGTGCAATAATTTTATTTTTCTCATCTCTTTAGAATTGTGAAACAGTTTATAAATAATTATAATAAAATAACTAAATTTTAAGGACAGGATTATTTCCAAATATTAAACACTCTGTTACAATTAAAATGTTATCATTTATCGCAATAATGTTTGAAAACATTTAAAAATAAATTTTATCATGGAATACATTTACTTATTTGGATATTTTGATTTACGAAATTGATGATGTAGAAAATTCATAATCTTTATTAATAGGATAAACAAATCATAAACAGCTGCTAAGAGATGTCATATTTACGTAGCGTAGTGTCGCAACCAAACAGGTTTTTGACAATAATGTATGCAAGATCTCATCGCTGCAACTTTTTAAGAAAAGGAAAAATTAAATTAGTTTTGTTTGAAAAAGTATTTAAAATTTGAAATATTGTTCAAAATATTATTTTAGAAACTTATTCTTTTCTTTAATAATTAAACCTGTATGTGAATTGCATTGAATTTAGAAAATCCACAAAACAACTGACATTAAAAATGTCTTCTATCGAATCAAATAAGGATATATGGAAAGACGAGTGTGTTCTTTGTTTTTGTTCTTTGGAATTCAAACATATGTACTTAATTCCTTAATTGGCACCCAACGAAACAGAGACGAGTTTGCAGCAATAAGAAATGACTCGATTTTCTTCTTTAAGTACTTGATGAAAAACTGCGAATCCACGAAGCATGACATTACAAGAAAATATTCATTCTCAATAAGTTACTAGTTTTCTATACAGTATTAATTAGAAAAATTGCTTTTTTTCAATATCATAATATTGACACTAATTCTATTTCTATTTTTAAAAGTTAAACTTACATATACATACATATATTACTTTAAAAAGGCATATATTAAAATAGGGTATTTTCAAAACTTTAAAAACGGTTGTAAATTAAATTTGACGTCACTATTACGTCACAATTTAGTTTGGAGGGGCGCGAAATTTAAATGAATACAAAACTTGTTTTCCTATTTTTTAAGAAATAAACTGAATTTAAAGACAATAATTGGCCTTTTAAAACTTTAAAGTATTATTTTAACTTTTTATTAAAATCTAAACCATTTACTATATTTCGTTTTAAAAATAAATATGCAATATTTCCTGGCTTTCTATTCTTTATAAATGAAAATAGTCTTCTACTGTTTCTGAAAGCAAAGGCACATTCATTTTTATATAGGCGGGTTCAAGTACAGTCGTCTAAAAGGTAGTGGCCTATAAATAAAGCGCAACCACCTCGCATAAAGGAACAATCTGCAGAGGACAAATACAATAGAGGATGCTATTGTTCCAGTCTTAAGTACTGCTTTTATTCCCATAACATTCTGTTGCGTAGGTAGGTCACACCATATACAAAATTATAGTAAATCTTAAAAATGTTGAATTAAGTTTAAATTTGTCTTAAAATAGAGACCAAAAGTATTTATTTTTCTCAGAGAAAATGCTACTTTCAAAATAAAAGAACTATCTTATCATTTAAAATTAGCCCCATGATATCAGCATTAGGACGTCATTTATCAGTAATGCGTATATATCATAGACCCCAGAACAGGCTTCTTACAGGTCCGAGAATTCTGGAAAGTCAGGGAAGTCAGAATATTTCAAACTGGTCAGAGAAAGTCAGGGAATGACTGGGAAAACCTGAAACAGTCAGGGAATTGTCGAGAAACTGAAGCTGATGTTTAGGGGTCATCTACAAATTACCGTAAAGGATTTTTCTCAAATTCCCCCCTCCCTCCCATTTTAGATACCATTAGATTGAACACACCATTTTATTATTTTGTTGAAAATTCAACAAATTTATTGTGAACAAAACAGTAATTTTTTTGGTTGAAAATTCGTCTTTAGGCTTAAAACTCGATGTATTTAATAACAAATTTTTTCTTAGTTTCCGAAAAATCTTTCTTCATTCAAAAATCGTCTTTTGATTTGAAAATTCAACTGTTAAAAAATAAAATATTTTCTGGTTGAAAAATCAACTATTCAATTTTTCTTTGAGAATTAATGTATTTCGTTTGAAAATTCAACTACTTAGTTGAAAGAGTAACTGCTTTGTTAAACATTCTTTTTTTTTTGTCGATGGTTCGACATTTTAATTCAAAGACTTTCTTTTCATCTGTTTTGTTAAAAATTAATTTTTGTTTCTTGAAGATTTATCATTTTAGCTGAAATTTTTTTGTTTGTTACAAATTTTAATATTTCAAAATTAATGCATTTTGTTACAATTTCATCTTTTTTTATTGAAAATTAATCCTCTGAGTTGAAAACTTATTTCTTCGGTTGAAAGTTCATTTTCTTGGTTGAAAATTAAACTACTTTGATTGAAAATTCGTTTCCTTTAACTATTTTGTTGAAAATGTAATTATTTGGTAAAAAATTGGTTTTTTATGGTTAAAATATAACTATTCCATTTTTTTGTTGAAAATTTATATTTTTCATTTAAAAATTGATGTTTTGTTAGAAACTCGGCTTTTTTATAGAAAATTAATCTTCTTAGTTTGAAATTCATCTTTTTGGTAAAAAATGCAATTAATTAGTTAAAAATTTATTTTGTTCGTTTGAAGATACATGATTTTAACTGAAAATTCTTTTTTTTATCTTAAAAAGCTTAATACAGTAGACTCTATGACACTTCTCGTTTTCGGGGATGCAGGAGAAGCGAACAGGAAGTGTTAGATAGCCCTCTCTCCTGCGTCAAGCCGCATTCGGCGCAGTAGACGTAGCCGGCGGCCGCGTATGCGTTGTACGTGAGATGATGAGACAAGGAGTGAGGGCAAGCGAACGAAGGAGAAATCGGGAAACCGGAAGTGTCGTAGCAAGAAGTTTCTTAGAGTCTACTGTATTTGTTTCAAAATTCGTGTTTTTTCAATTTTCAATTTTTTGGTAGAAAATTAATCTTATTGGTTGAAAACTGTTTTTCTTTTCGGTTGAAAGTTTCTTTTCTTTTGTTGAAAACTAAACTATTTATATTGGACATTCGTTTTCCTTTATTGAAAATTAATTATTTTAACTGAAAATTTCACTAATACGTTTTGTTTCAATTTCATCTTTTTTTTTGTTAAGACTTTGACTATTTGTTTAGAAATTCATGTATTTCATTAAAATTTCATATTTTTGGTAGAAAATTTATCTTTTCAGTTAAAAATTTATTTCTTTGGTTGAAAATTTAACCTAAAAGGAAAATTTATAACTGTTAGGAAAAATGAAACATTTCTCATAGAAAAGTCAGTTAAAGTGAGTGAATTTCGAAATTCAGATTTTCTAGCAATCCTGCAAAAGAAAATTAAGGGAACATCAAAAGAAAATATAACAATAAAATCTAATATAGAATTTCATTATGTGTATACATATATTATTAATATATTCTTGTCCTCTATTTTATTATACTCAGCGATTAAAAAATGTCTAGTGATGACTCTGACTATTCTTACATAAAACCTCAAAGAGACTTTGGACCTGACTTTTTGCCTTCCTTAAACTTTTTGGCTAAACTGTATCTCTTTTTATTTTTACACTACGGAGAACCTGTTAGATGTCTAACATCTCTTGGAGGAACTCCAACAGGTAGCTTTGGCGCAAAAGCTTTTTTGGTTTAACCTTTTCCACTTGATTTTATCTTCCTGTGAACCGATCCTATCTTTGTTACCTAGGCATTAATTTCAGCTTTACGGGGGGGGGGGGGCTTATTTCCATATGAAGTGAAAATTAAAAAATCCTTTCACAACCCAAATTGTAAATAAGGTGTAAGTTTTTTGTATTCAAACGAGGATGAGTAGTAGGTAGAGATGGTTTTCTTTCTAGAGAAAGAGTCGAGGGCGTTAAAAGAGAAGGGAGTCTGCAAAAGCTGACTGGCAAAGTCGTTGCGAATTTTCTTCATCTACTATTTTATTTTCTATGAGTCTGAGAAACATAATCTGAGAAATCTTCTAGGTCTAGCAGAACCAGTTCTGCACTGGTTCCGGTTTGATGGTTCACGACTTCACGAGGTCTTCCGGTTGGAGACACTATATCATTATCCAGAAGTCACGATGCCTATGTTACGAAATCGATAAGTCTCAAGTCTTTTAATCTATTTATAGACAAATGCATTCTTTCATCTGTGATAAATTTCTATAATGATTTTAATTTAATTTTAAGTCAATTTCCCTCTTATTTTTTCAAAGTTTGATTCACTTTTGAAGAATAATAAACAGATTAGTTAAATTCTCAGTTCAAAGAATTAATTTAAAAAATAAGTTAAACCAGAGAGATAAATAGATGAACTTTCATCCAAGTATGTAATTAAATTTTCAACAGGCAAAAAATATTTTAATTTTAAATCGGAAACAGCTGACTTCAACAAAAAAAACGAATTTTGGAAAATTAGTTAAAAACTCAATCTACTATTAACAAAAAATATATATTTCCTATCGAAAGAGATGAATTTTTAAACCAAAAAGTAAAACTTTCAGTTAAAAAAATTAATTTTCAAACAACAGCAAAAAACCAATTTTCAACTAAAATTATGAATCTTCAAACGAACAAAAAACGTTTAAATAAGCAGTTGAATTTTCAACTAATAAAGATTTTTATTTTAAATAAAAAAACAGTTAAGTTCCATCAAAAAGACGAATTTTCAAGAAAATAGTGAAAGGTTCAACTAAAAAGATTTACTTTTAACCAAACTAGCAGCTCTTACGCGCGCGACCCACTGATTTACTTGTAATGTTGTATTTGGAAATGAAGTTGAAGAAAATACCACGATAATCATTTTTCCTTTAATAACTTCTATTTATACACGACTTCGCATGGGTACCATATATACGACGAATGACCGGATTGTGTACTCGAATTTTGAAAACCCGACTAAACTCGGGAGGTGGCTTTCTGCAGTTTTCCTCTCATCTCACCAAATATTTAGGTGAATGAGAGTACTCCGAGCAAACTCGTATGTAGCTGCATTGTACATAAACCTTAGTAAAAAGACTGACCCTATTCGTTGAAAAATAGCCAAATTCTAAACTTTTTATGAAACTTCTTTCAATAATTAATAATGAATAATTCTGGTAAATTTAACAAATAACTTAGAAAAGAGAGTTAAATTCGTAAACAATTTTGAATAATACCCCAACTCTCAATATGTTTATGGAAATTATTTGAATGATTAACAATGATTATAAATTTAAAAAGTAAAGTGGAAAATGATCATTATAAGACATCCTTAGTTCATTCCGCAAAGAAATGATGCCCCTTCCATGAAAAATAGCCAATTTATAAATATGTGGCTAAAATTTTTAAAAATAATTAATAATTGTAGATTTTCAAAGCATCAGAGAAAAAAATCATCGGAAAGATATTCTTCGTTAATTATTGTAATTATTAATTAAAATTGTTTAAATAACTAATATATCTTGTAAATTTATAAAGCAAAATAGAAAACAGTCATCGAATAGACATTCTTGGTTGACTTCGTAAACAGATTCACTTGCAGAAAAACGGCAAACACTTAATTTTTTAATTAAAATTGTTTAAATAATTAATAGTTCTTGTAAATTTACAAAGCAACCTATAAAAGAGTCGTCGGATGGACATTCTTAGTTGACTTCGAAAACAAATTGATTCGTAGGATAAAGGCCAAACTTTAAATTTTTAAAGTAAAATTGTTTAAATAATTAATAGTTATTGTAAATTTACAAAGCAACCTATAAAAGAGTCATCGGATAGACATTCTTAGTTGACTTCGAAAACAAATTGATTCGTAGGATAAAGGCCAAACTTTTAATTTTTTCATTAAAATTGTTTAAATAATTAATAGTTCCTGTAAATTTGCAAAACAACATACAACAGAGTCACCGGATAGACTTTCTTGGTTGACTCCGTAAACAAATTGACTTGTAGAAAAAAGGACAAACTCTTAATTTTTTAATTAAAATTGTTTAAATAATTAAAAGTTCATGTAAATTTGCAAAGCAATATAGAAAAACAGTCATCTTATAGACATTTTTAATTGACACCGTGAACAAATTGACTCGTAGAAAAAAGGACAAACTTTTAATTTTTTAACTAAAATTGTTTAAATAATTAATAGTTCTTGTAAATTTTCAATGCAATATAGAAAAGACTCATCGGGTAGACATTCTTAGCTGACTTCGAAAACAAATTGATTCATAGAATAAAGGTTAAACTTTTAATTTTTCAACTAAAATTGTTTAAATAATTAATATTTCCTGTAAATTTGCAAAGCAATATAGATAAGCTTCATTGGATAGAAATTCTTAGTTAACTCCGTAAACAAATTTACTTGTAGAAAAAAGGGTTAGCTCTTAATTCTTTAATTAAAATTGTTTAAATAGTTATTAGTTCTTGAAAAATTTACAAAGCAACATAAAAAAAGAGTCATCGGATAGACATTCTTACTTGACTTCAAAAACAAATTTATTGGTAGGATAATGGCTAAACTTTTAATTTTTTAATTAAAATTTTGTAAATAATAAATAGTTCCGGTAAATTTGCAAAGCAACATAGAAAAGAGTTAGTTGTCTCCGTGGACAAATCGTCTCGTACCTGAACCTTTTTACTCGAATTTTCAATACATTTAATTTCCAATTTCAATTTTATTTTTAATTGAGAAAGTGAATCAAATTTACCTGAAAATTGAAGCTGTCATAAAAGTTTTAAAAAGGAGGAAAAGATCGAAAAATTTTGAATGAAAATTCATTTAAAAAAAAAGAGAGAAACGATTGTCGCCAAAACCTTTTTCTTCGTTCTTATCGTTCTCCTTTATCTCGTACAAACTTTAAGTAAAGATTAAAAAATAATTTACCTAAGTTGCTGGAAAGCTACTGTGACGTTAGTTCAACTGTTTAATAGAAGCTTTCAAACTTCAAAGCTTTCATACAAAAATGTTCAAATATAGGCGATATAAGAATTTAAACAATTCCAGTAGAGAGGCTATTTGTATCAGTGAAATTTCACTCACAATCTGTGAAATTTCACTGATTTATATTCAG
>NC_046664.1:33594224-33607204 GCF_010883055.1 Belonocnema kinseyi | reverse complement strand
AGTCGAACGACAAGATTTGTTAGGGCCAGTTTGACCTAGTCTTTTGACTGCCACTGGCAGCCAATGCAGCCAATGGCTGCCTTTTGGTGAGCCCTGCTCTATGGGAAGCTGCAATCAACTTTCAACTATAGGACTATAGGATAGTTGCATTTAACCCAAAAAGATTAAATATTTCTACAAAGAAATTATTTTTAAACAAAAAATTAAATAACTAAATTTTCAGTTAAAAGAATTAATTTTCAACAAAAAAGACAACGAATTTTTAACTAATAAAGATTATAATTGATTTTAAATAAAAACAAAAAAATAGTTGAATTCAACCAAAGAAAGAGAAGAGTTTTCAATCAAATAGTTTAATCTTCAAACCAAGAAGATTAAGTGTGAAACAAACAGTTATATTTTTAAGTAAAAAAGATATCATTTATACAAACAAAGAATAACTGTCAAGAAAATAGTTAAATTTCCACCAAAGAGATGCATTACAACTAAAATGATAAATCTTCGACGAATACAATCAACTGAATACTGAATACTCGCGCACTGCAGCCCTTCCGAGGCGAGAGTCGCAACTGTCTCTCGCCCTACACACTGAAAAACTGGGTCGGCCTACAGTTCAAGAGGACAGAATCCGAGAGTTGGATGATCTGGGATTTCAACCCAAAAAACAACAACTTTAAGCAAATAGTTGCATAATTAAAAAAAATGAAATTTCTACATAGAGATTATTGTTGAAGAAAAAAATGGAATAGTTTAATTTTTAGATAAAACTATTAATTTTCATTAAGAAAAAAAGAATTTTCAATCAAAGAGACAAGTTATAAATTTACCCCGGCCCATGTGCGGCACTATTCAGAAAGTAGACTGTACTAAAAAACCGCCTTGATCCCTGTTATTATCTATAATTTATTTAATTGGTTTAATTCATTGGCATAGGAATTGAAAACCGATATTTCAGATATTTATATCTGAATTACGATGGAAAGTGGAAAACGTGTGATAATTTTTTTCCGGGCAAAAATATTATCTATGATCCAGTTAACAAGCAATTATCATAAAACAGTTGAAGGATCAATATTAAAAAGAGAGCAATTTCTTGCAGCAAAAGATGAATATTTATTTGTAAAGTCTTTAATACATTTTCTTATTTCTCACGTGATTCCTCTTCTAGAAATCGTTTTATAAATAAATTGAAATACCTATATGATTGTTTTAAGCTCTTTTTTGCAATGTTCATACGCTGCAGACAATGGCGCAACAACTAATGTTCTTGATGTCAAGTTAAATGTGTCATCATGCGTGGCGCCTACTACTAAAATACTTTATTTAAATTCCAGATGGCTTTGACACATCTTGTTCACTTTTTATAATTAACGACTTTGCCAGGAATAGCAAAGTCTTCGCAGAAGGGCTCGAAAGATATGAATTGGCCTGGGACATTCATTTCGCGCGTTTACTCAAGCAAGACCTTTGGAATTCATGTGGGTACTGGGTAAACGTTCATTCAAATAGGAGAAAATTAGAGAAATTTTATTCAGATTTTCAGGATAGCCACTGTACCAGAAAACCGGGAAATAACAGGGAAAAAAACTCGTGAAATGTCAGTGACATATTATGTTATAGTTAAACACGACTAACTGAAAATCCCGAACGGTCGCCCATCCAAGCGCTAACCGCGCCTATCCGTGCTTAACGTTCGAGATGTCGATAAGTCGAGAATCACTACTTAGCTACTGCTGTCGCACTGGAAAATATACGGATTGAAGCACTTCTAGTTTTAAATTGTTCAATTTTAAAGTCTAATAGTAAAATCGTTTAATTTTAAGGCTAGAGAGAGGGCTTGAGTTGGACAAATTTTCATTATTTCATTCGGAACGTTAATAATATGAAAATTTACATTTTTAAATGCTTAATTCAAGCCTGATATAATAGCGAGTAACCTTCTCGCTTTTAGAAAATATAACATTCAATACTTTTAGATTAAAATATACACTTTTTAGTTCAAAATTTCTCAATATTGTATAATTTAGAAGTCAAAGTCTTCAGAGTTAAGTAATTTGTAATTCATAAGGTTCAAAATTGACTAATTTTAGGTTGAAACTTGATAAATTAGATAATTTAACACTCTTGTAAATTCAGCCAAAATTGGCCAGTTTCAAATGGAAAACTTTAATAGCTGAAAAATTTGGTTTAAGGAAGGAATTTTGTTGAATATTGGAAGGAAGGAATTTTCAAGATTTTGAAAGATTTTTTCAAATATATTGAGTAAATTAAAAAATAGAAGAATTTAGAATTAAAAGTATTGAACAATTTTATTCAAAGTTGTTATTTAAAATTCAAGTTCTTTAATTAAAAATGAATGGAAATAGAAATATAAATGAATAAAAATGCACAATTCTAAATAAATGCTTTTTACTAGAATGCGAATGTAAACCTTATGGTCCAATTTCTAATAGAAATTCTTCATAGTTAAATAATTTTAAATTCAATACAATAAAATCTCAATAATTTCAGTTTGACATACTTAATAAGTTTGACCATTTTAACTGTATTAACGTATATAACAGTTCAAGATTTTAGATTCTTCAAAATATGTATGTATACTTAAACTATTATACATACATTCATGGCATTCAAAATCGAATAAAATAAGGTTGCAATTTTGAAAATTGGAAATTTTCTAATTTTTAAATTTTGTGCAGTTTTTAATTGAAAGTCATAATTTTACAATTTTCGGTCTTATGAATTTTGATTGCCCTGAATATAAAATTCTTCAATTTTGAACAATTTTTCTGTTTGAAGATCTAAAAAGAAAGTTGTTCAACTTCGATGGCTCCTTAGTACGTGATTTGCGCAATTTTTTTTCATATGGAAATTTTGAAGGTTTGATAAGCAGGGAAAGCCTGGAAATTAACAGGAAGTTTTGTTCTGTTTCTTGTTTGGTCACCTTCAGGGGTTTCGAAACTATGATCATTTTGAAATCGGGAGTTTTTTAATGAGCCTTATCCTTTTTAATAATAATATATCTGTCAATGTAATACAGTGAAACTCTTCAATAGCTCTCCCTTCTATAGCCCTTCCGAGAATTGACGCCGCGCCGCATAAAGGTCTAACAGGAGCTGCGTGAGGTGCACGGGATCTGCGGTTGTCACTCAGGCGAGCACTCAGGCGTGAATAAACAAAAGCGGAGCGGGCTATAATGAATTAGTTCCCACCCACCGTCAGCCCCAAAGTGGGCGCTATGGAAGAGTTTCACTGTATATTGACTCTTTAAACAAATTTCCTCACGGGATCGTTGATGTATTATGTATTTCACACGTTTTAGTTTAATTTTTTTCTATGTGCCCGTTTTTAACGGCAAATATATTCTCGTCTTTATTGAAACAAAAGAAAAATGTATTACGTAATATATTAATGATCACTTAACATATTCCACTACTCGCAACTGATTCTTCACTCGATGTAGGCATTTTTTGAAAATTTCTATTTGTTTTTGATCATTCTAAAAGCTCCGAAAAAAGTAATTTATAAAAAGCCAAAAAAATTCTAACATATTTGTTTAGTGGCAGTTTTCCTCAAAGAACTCTAGCTGGCCTCGTGTAGAAAAATGATGCTGTGTACGTTTTTTAAAGCTTTTTCGATTTTTTCATTATTTAATTTTTTTTAATTTTCAGAGTAACCAAGATAATTTTTGTTTAAATTCTTCTGTACATGAATAAAAACTAATGTCTTGCAGACTCTAAAGAGATTTATTTTCATTTGCATTGTTCAAAACAGCTTCTACAAAGATGTATCTTACGTTTTTGAAAACAGCATCTGCATTTATCACTGGACTTCCGGTTTTGTCGGCGATCGCGTCGCTTTCGCTTGTTGCAACATGGCTGCGGCGGTCGACTTGGAGCTGGTAAAGGGGGACTAACTCGCCCCACAGAGAACTCTGCTATCTTCATAATGACGCACAGTAGAAGCACTAGCATCATTTGAAAGTCATCCACTAAAAGCGTTCTCCACTACTAGAGCATAGTTGCTGCACTATGCTCGTCTCTCTTGATGCTCAATTTTTCCCTATTCTCTTTTAAAACTCCTATCCCCTGTATCACTTAACTACACACTTTGTAGTTTGAATGTCAAAATTCAAAACACACTGAGACGAGTTTCAAACGGCTCGTCCATCCTCCTCATGGCTGAAGATGGAGCTTCTGCATTTCATGTGGATATTGGCAGTATGGATGATTGCACTGACGTCACTCAATTAAAGTCATAAGACAATATAATGTTTAAACAGAGAACCTAATTACATCAGCAGTGAAGAGTTCTTGAGTTACACTATGACTATAATATACTGTAGCTTCATGGGGGTTTAGGATTTCTGCCTGCTGGTGAATCAGAAAGAAAAGGCTGGAATCAGCTTTTTTCAAGAGTTTGAATTTCTGCTCAGGTTGCAATTATTTAGTTCTGTTTTCAGAGTTGTTTTTCTACAGGTGATTCATTTATATTGTATGACAGGAACCCCGTTAGAAAAAATTAGTTTAATGTAGGCGCGACATGCGCTCACAAAAAAGGATTTCCTATAGCCTATTTAATATAATATCTAAAGTGTTTAACTTTTATATTTTTATTTTACTTTCAACATTTATTAAATTTAGTAGTTTGATCCTGAATTCCTCTCTCCCTTCCCCCTCTTTGGACACTCCTTTCTATCGTATCTTATTTTGTCCTATTCTATCCGGTCCTATCTTATCGCCCCTTCTCCTGCTTCCACTCCCTTCTACTACACCCTCCCCTATTAAACAAATTATTTTAAAAAAAGTTATTTAAGCAATCGAAAATTAAATTTTAATGAAATATACTCATAACATTAAATTTTCGATTATGCTAATTAGCGTGTCCGTTACTAATACCATTTTAATATGGGAAAAATTTAGAGAACAATTAAAGAAAATTTTAGACGATATAAACTGATGAATCGAGAATTGTTACTCGCTTGAGATTAGGAAGATTTAAATTTTCCTGGTGCCAAATTCCAAAGGATACAGAATTTTAGTTTTATTGAATTACAGAAAATTTTTAATTTAAATGAAATAGGAGAAATTTTCCGAAATTTGAAAAACGTATATATGCTTTTTCAAACAAAATCTAAAGATTTTGTTATTTAACAAAAATCATATTTTTAGAACCTAAAAACTTGATCCTAATTTAAGACGAATAAAAGTCTTCTGAGGTTTAAGACCTTTACAAACTTTCTACGCATTTTATATTTCGAAAAGCTGCACTTGGAATACATAGAAATCAAGGAGCTTTATTATTTTATTCCTCTAAAATTTGTATTTTTTTTTTATTTGGAACCCTTTAGAATTTTCTTGCTATGAAAGAAGCTTTAGAATATTTATGTGTTTTGCACTTTTGTTTAGTACAGAATTACCGTTTTGATAACTTTGAAATTGTTAAATTTTAACTTTAAAATGTTTCAAAATATGAAAAATTTTATCCTTAAGATTTGAAAGTTTAAATTAAATTTACTTCTTTAAATATTTAATAAAGTAGAATTGCATTTCCACGATAGCGTGTATTATCCAATATTGAATCTCATTCATTCCTTACTTTTACTTCTAAAATCGTACCATCTTCTTTCATTTCTGCTACCCTGACTCAACGATAAACAAACATCCGATCACATCTTATCAAAGAAAGTGTCATCATATTTATCGATTAGATTCAGTGTTTCCGAATAGCACAACAAATCCTTCATTTCTCGCCTCAATTCTAGCATCCAAATCCTAAAATATAAATTTAAAAAATTGAAAATATTTAAATTCATACCAATAATTTTCAATAAGGATTCAAATTCAAGTTAAGGTTGCACTCTACGTATAGTCAATCTAAAAATTGATCAAAAGTTTTTAATGACTGATAATTATTTTTTAAATCGACAAAATAGACTCACTGTCAATTGTCACGAATTTTGAAAAAGAAACCTCAGGCATCCGTTAGAATTTTTTTTAGATACTAGATTAAAATTGTAACAAAAAAATGTGATTACAGGGAGTATCTACGCGTACTGTAATTTCTGTACAAGTACCCAAGGCCTTTATTTTAATTAAAAGTTAAGATAAGCCTCATTATCTCTTTAGAAAACAAATTACACTGTTTTTTCTTGTTTTTTTGGATCATTTTAAAAATTACTTAATTTTTAAGCGGACTCTACGCATAGTGAACATCCTTCATAATGATTCAGGGTGGCCACTGTAACTAGAAATACATTTGAAGAGTTCAATTTATAAAAATTCAAATGAAAAATGTTTGCAATTTAACGGAATTTAATTTAAAACTGTACCATTAAAATTTTGAAAGCTTCCATTTTATACTTATATGTTAAATTATTGATTGTTGGAATAAACTTTGTTAAAGCTTTAATTTAAAATGTTTAAATTAAAAAAGTTTGATTTTTTAATGTCAATGACCTTGAAAATTTTTTGCAAAGCGGGATTTTTTTCTTCGATTAAAACGGCCACGGTAATTTAAGTTAGAATTTAAAATACCGAAACATTAAAACTTATATAGCCAATGAATCATGCATTGTATACCATTGTATCAGTTTGATCAATCATTCGTGGTGCCATTACGTCAGAGGGCGGGACAATAAATTTGAAAACCTGAGAGATCTTTATGCAACTTTGTTCTGAAACTTACAAAAAGAGGACTTGAACCCCGACCGGAAATTGGGCGATCCGCCGCCGTGTTTCGGGGAAAGCGATTAATTAATTAGCTAATTAGAGTCGATACAGATAAACAATAATGAGTTATATTGAAGGGCGTCTCGATTGTACTGCAGCCTAATGCTCTGTAATAATAGCAGTTACGTCAGTCGGCGCATCCAAGTGTTTAAATTGCACCGAACTGGCGAACCAATTGTACCGAGTGGTTAATCGAGAACGGGGGCGACTCATTCGACCTCTTCATAATCGAAAATTACACTCTGCCAAATTATCACTCGATTCGACCAGCGTCCAATCAACAGGTCCTTAATTTTCTATTTCCTAGAGAAAGCGTCTCTTTTTTTAAATTTCTGATTCACTAGCAGAACCTCCTAGCTAAACATATTCATTTTTTGCTATCAAATCTGTAACAAGCTATGAGAAATTAAAAATTGGCCTTACTAGAAAAAATGGGAAATTAAAAGAATTTAAATTATAAAGAAGAACGGTTGAAAAAAATATTTGTGGATATCCTACGGCGAGCCTCGCCCTTCATATACATAGAGACAGACTATATAGAGCCAATTATTTTACATTTTAATTTAAGTTACAAAATATAGAAGTAAAGGAAAATAAAATCTAAAGCCTTTGACCTACATATTCACATTGTTTTTATAATCCAAGAGAGAACTAGAATCACTACCACAAATCACATTACGATTCACTGTTGTTTAATTAATGATTGTCTATACATAAAAGTTTTGTTCCAAACCGACTGGAATTACTGATCGATGATTACCGATAATTGATTGAACATCAGCGATTGATTGAAATAATCGTTTTGTTTACAAGCACGTTTAGAAAATTTAGTTCTGAGGGCTCAGGAAGTACTCTTGAAGCAAGAAGCAAGAAGACTGGTATCTCTCGTAAAGTCTGCGCGGGAGAGCCTTTGCACACGACACTACACGACGCGGAGTTTAATCTCTATTAATAAATGCGTACAGCCCTCTGAGGCCAGAATAAAGTCAGAGAACTGTACTCGCAGCTTCATTGAATTCGCTCCTGCGTGTTGGTCCAGCTAGATGAGAAAAAGATTCATCTGTATGACTCTATGAATATGATTACTATTCCAAAAAGTTGGGCTTTCAAAGATATTTTGTTTATCAAATTTCTCTATAGAACAATTTCATATATAAAATCGTTATAGACACAAAAATGTTTTCATTGAACAATTCATGTTGTTGACCGCATTTGGTTAATTTCAGAAAACATTTTAGTTAAATGAACAAACTTTCTGTTCCATATATTAACTTTGTTTTCTTCATAATCAAGCAAAGTTTTGGATTGAATCGTTTTGTTGATTTTAGAAAATATTTTACTGATTCAACAAAATTTGTTGGTTAAATCTACCAAATAATTTAGGAAAGTATTTTACTCGAATGAAGCAACAAATTTGGTTGATTCACACCAAATATTTTGTTAAAAGCATCTTAAAAGCGACAGACGCATACGCACTTGCGACCGAGTAATCAAATTCAAGATGACATTCAATTTCGGTGATTCTTATCAAAACAAGTGACTCGGAAAACAAAACGATCTTTAAATAAAATAAACAATAAATTCTGCACAACGTGTATTGCAAATGCCGTGCCATATGGAATATGCTCGTCTTATGGTATTTAGTAGTTAAATAACTGATTAAAAAACTACTAAATAATTCGCACAAGATGACACAATTTCATGGTAACCCCAATTGGAAATTGACTACTGGCGCAGTACTGCGCTAGCACTGACAGCGTCGGCGCAATACTGACCGCCAGTACTGGCGCGGTGCTGGAAGGACCTTGGGATGATAACTATGTTCGGTACTGGCTTTCCGTACTGCACCAGTGCTGGCGGGAAGTACTGGCAGACAGTAGTGGCGCAGTACTAGACATGAAGATTAAACAGAATTAAGCCGACGCTCGTTTAAATTTATAACAAGAAGAGGCCTGCTTAAGATGTGTGAACTATAATATCATTTAAAGGATAGATTAGCTTTATTTTGCGTATGAATTTCTATACACTTATTACGATTCTAACAAAACTGACGGTGGCTGATCGTTGACTAAAAATCAACTCAGATACGATTGAACATTTTTAATCGTAAAAATGCAGTTTTTTTTACGTTTTTCGGCTTAAACTAAATATAATATTTTAGGCTGTATGTCATATAATTTTCAGATCTTTGCAACAATTTTTCTAGGTCATGCGAAGAGTTGAAGTCGAGGTACGAAATTTGAGAAAATCTGGAATTTCTTGAAAAAACTTCTCACGTTCTGCTGCTCTTCAAAATGTCAAAAATATATTGATTAAGCACCGTTCGACGTGGAATTTCATAAGCTATCATAAGTTATCGTGGTTCAAAGTCAGCAGTGATTTTTAATAGTGCTCGCGCCAATCGTGATGACAATTTCCGACGCTAGTATATATGTTTATATTTGCTTTTTTATCTATGATTTTTGCCAGTATCGGTACAGTAATTGAACTGCAATACCCCCAGTACTACTCCAGTACTCGTTCGCCAAGGTTTGGCTAGACGTTGGCATGGCCAAATCACTTAGTACTGCGCTACTGGTCCGCCAAGATTTGGCTGGACGTTGGCAAGACCACTGGCTCAGTACTGCGCCAGATGTAAGTTACGGCTCAATGCAGGCATTTCTCATTGGGAATGTAAATTATAATAGGTCTTTTATGGTTACATGAACAACAAATTTTGGTCATTCGTAAATCAACGAAAAACTTTCCTTATAACAACACAAACATTTGTTTGAATTAACTAAAATATTTTGAAGGAAAAAGCAAAATATTTGCTTGGATCAGCCAAAAGATATGATTTAACCATCAAGATGTAGCTACTCGTATAACCAATTAATTGTCTTGGATCAACAAAATATTTTGTTTTCCATATGAATAAGGTAGATTCAACAAAAATTTTGTTTATTCAAGCAAATCTTTTTCTGGGTGTATGAAATCAGGGCGTCTGACCCTGGTAATGTCAAGGAATTATTTTTGGCTAAAAGATATTTTTTCCCAGATTTGTAAAAAACAGTTATTTACAAATATTGGTAACAAATTTACATAATTTTCTTATTTATTACGGGTGATGGAGACAATTTTTTTAAATAAACTGTACGAATTGTGTCACAAGACGTTTTTTCCGGTATGTGAAACCTCAGAAACATTTTTACGATAAGAGGCATCAGCAGGTTATTCGGGATAAAAATTTCGTTTTCCGGTCAAGCCGACATAGAAAAACGCTGGAGTTAAAATTGTTGCAACTCAAATTTCATTGGTCTCACAATGAGAAGTTTCAGTCTTATATTTATTCCTATGAACGTGAGACGTATTCCTTTGAGACTGAATTTTGTCTCATTTGGAGAGTTTTGGAGTGCTAAACCGCGCTGTCACCCACCTAATTTTCAACTTTCTTCCATTTAACAGTGCGTACTAGTCACTTAGAATAAAATTATAACTTCCTGATGTAACTTGCAAATCTTCGGTTAGTCATGGCCGTCGACATTTAAAATAAAGGCGGGATGTATAGAAAAAGTCATGACCGTCTGCATATGAAATTACGTATTTTCACTTCAACCACAAGCTAACTTCACTTTGTTGAATGCAGAAAATCTACAGTAAATTTGTTCGAACGCCCAGGCATCAATTTCGGTGCAGACGGTCACGACTTGTTAGTTTTTACATCCCGGCTTAGGTGGTTTGAATGTCTTAAGATTTGGAAATTATACTACGCCAAGTACAATTTTTATTTCAAGACACTAATACTCACTGGTAAATAGGAGGAAAATAAAAGTTATGTAGTTATTATTATAACTAACCTGCTTATCAATATCTGTTTCACCCAAATAACGCCCGACAAAATCATGTTGACAGGTACCTGATAGTTTGAAGACAACACTTCTCGTTGCACTGAATGAGAAAAAACAGTCTCAAAACGATGAATTTCCCCTAGGTTCTCAGAATTAATCTGTGTGGCTCAAATTGTCGTAACTCAATTGAACATCGATTTTTGTGTACTTTCGAGGATCAGCGATTTTCTGTGGAGGAGGCATTCATACTAGTCAAACCTCCGTACGGAGTAATCCCCATTTCGCATTATTAGGCCTTATTAAATAATAATCACGTGAATATTACTTCACTATTAAAGAGTTTCGCAGCAATACAGAATTAATTTAGAATCTTAGACACTGGAATAGGACAATATTTTAGTGGAAAGAACTGTTTAAATTTTATTATTTATAATTATAATTAAAAACTCAATTTACATTTTGGCATCAGTTAATGTAAAATTGGAACCACAACTAAACTCAAATAATTAGTTATAAATTAAAGTGAACTTTTAAATTGTTTTTTTTTAACAATCATCATTATTATTACAAGCAATAAACAATTCTCGAAACAGTTAAAATTAAATTCAAGATTAAACTACTTATGTACTACTAAGTGAATGAAATTAACATGTTCTCGTGAAAATAAATCCGTTTTTCTATTAATCTTCTGAAAAAATTACCTGACAGCTATAGTTCAAATATTTTTTTGATCAAGAATTTACGTAATAAAAAATGTATGATATTATTGCTACCACAATTACAATTTTAAAACAAATTGTCAATGGGAAATTTTTTTATTAAGGGTACGTATTAAAGTTTTATAAAGTAATTTTTTGCTGTTTATAAACATTAATTAATTACACGAAATTTCAATACAACACCTATTAATTTACAATAATTGTAATAAATAAAGGCTATAATGTTTAAAACAAATTGTTAATAAAAATTATCATTCTAATCTAGCATACGCACATCAAATTTAAAATAAATTTTCATCTTTTTTCAAGTTATGTTAATTTATGTCGTTTTTTAATCATATTTTTCACTCACATTAATAATTGTTAAATGTTTCCTAAACCATTTTCTTATATTATCAGTGCTGAGGTATTATTAAAAAATTTAGAGTGAAAAAAATACTTAATCGAGTAAAAAGCATTTACATTTTCGTTAAAAAAAATAAATTCTTAATAACAATTGTAAATTTAATTATGAGCTAAGATTCCTGATTAAATATCATTATTCACAGGCTTCCAACAGTACTTATAGAGAAAAAATTTCGACGAATAAGCGTTCCTTTGGGGCTTTTGTTCATAAAATTTGTTTATAAAAATATAATTTTTTAGTGTAAAAAATATTATGTAGTCAATTAGCATCTCCGATATCGTATTCTGAGGCAGATTTGCTTTGTTTATAGAATTTGTTTACAATAATTAAATGGAAGGGAACGGAAATTTTGCGTGAAAATGCCTAAATTATCGTTTATTTTCCATTTTGTTTATAATATTGATTAGAAGCTATATATATAACATATATAAATTTTCATCATTCAAAGCTGTTATACTACACGGTAAAAAAAAATTGAGCTGTGATAGGGATATTATTCCTTATTATAGCTAAACATTTAGCTGAAAACGAACGAAGGAATTTAGAAAGATCCCTGGATCAGCGAAAATGAATATCCTTGACCATTTTCCATATACCAGGGATATCGTATAGTCAAACAGCGAATAAGTATAGCTATAATAGGAATATTAAGAATAGGTGTCTGAAGCAATTATCGGAAGAGCGCCGGTGCGTTATGGGAGCAGCGAAATAAAATGGCGACGGTCTAATCGGGAGCAATGACAGTTGAGATTTACTTAGGACAATTAATCGCTTTTTACCACTTAAAATGTGCGCGAATGTTAATATTAAATGGAGTTTATGATGCAGTGATAATAATTTACATTTGTTACGATTGTAGGCGATAACTATATTGAAATATCAAGAAACGCGATAAAAACAACAAACTTGACCTCCAAATGCATTACACGGATTTCAGGGAAATTCCTTTTCGCGATACCAGACGAAAGATTGGCTACTGTAAGTTAATACGAGGGTTGTTCAATAAGTCCTTAGAATGAAGTATAAAAACAATTTTTTTTGGGTAAATTTTTTTATATTTTTCAACATAATCTCCTTGGAGCTCTGTACACTTGGTCAATCGCTTTTCAAGTTTTTTTAATCCTTCAGAAAAGTGCGTTTTCGGAAGTTCCTCAAAATAAGCACTTACAGAGGTAATGACGTCTTCGTCGTCTGGAAATCTCTGTCCACCGAGCCATTTTTTCAAGTTTGGAAATAAGAAAAAGTCACTGAGGGCTAAATCTGGTGAATACGGTGGGTGTTCGACCAATTAGAATTT
>NC_046664.1:33584952-33594124 GCF_010883055.1 Belonocnema kinseyi | reverse complement strand
ATCTAGTTGGGAGTGGTGCTGACTGAAAACAGATGATTTGGAGCGATTCGCGCGCCATCTGTTGGTCATTCTAAGGACTTATTGAACTACCCTCGTATATTTCTATGACAACTAAATTTTTTTCTAATCTGAAGATAATACAATTATACATAATGTGTCGAAAATAAAAAACTTTCGAACTTAGCAATTTTTTACAAATTATTGATTTACGAGAACAATTCAAATAAAGTAACTAAATGTTTAACTCTTCTAACTAAACGTTTTACCTAATCCAAGCGTACACTTTCTTTGAGTTTAATATATTCTTGATTCACTCGTTCGCCTCAAGAATTTTTTTTCCGTGTAGAAATAAATTATAGCAGTTTTAACCAGAGAAAAATTTTTTCGTTCGTGAAAATGTGTAGTTGTTTATTTTTGTTAAATAATAATTCTATTGGATAATATGAAAATTATTCGAATATAACAGTTCTTACCGTTGCGTTCTCCGTTGCCACGGTTTATATCTGCTGTCAGTGCCTGAAACAAAATATAAATTTAGGATAAAACTTTTGCTTTTAGAAATTAAAATGTTGAAAATGTGATAAATATAAAATTGTCGTTCTTTCAAATCTTAAACATTCTAGAATGTTGTGGGTGTAGAATTTAGATGCTTTAAAATGTAAATACTGTATATAATTTTAATACTATCTCTTAAGAAAATTTTTGATTTTACAATCAATCAAATTTTAATTTATAAGCGTAGGGCTATAAGATTTTGTGAGGAATCACATAATTTTAATTATTTTCATTCCAAATTTTCGATTTTGGATCATAGAAAAATTGTAACTCTATAATATATTATTTCTCGTACTTTTATTTTTATAATAATTCATTTTGCATTGTGTATTATTAACTTAAACTATTTATAAAAAAGTAAACATGCTTTTTACTTTTCAGTACTCGTAGGAAGATTTGTTTCAGAAACCGCTAACTAAATCTTTTTAATGTAGAGCAGCTGAATCTTTTTTATACCGACCCTATAATCGATCACGCTGAGAAGATTTAACTACAGGGGTACTTTTTCAGGTTGTCCCTACGTTTATCTACTGGCATGAAAAACACACGCTGTCAAGAAGATAGAAACTGGAGTCTTTTTACTTTCAAAAAGTAATTTGAAGAGTGTATTTCACCGCAAAATTTCTAATTTATCTAATGAGTAGTTTTTAAAAATTTACTCTTATTCTCGTAGTTTTAGTTTGATTTATAAACCAAAAAATAAGGAGTCAACTCAACAAAATTTATAACCACACGAAAGAAAAAATGTGGCTAAACCAACTATATTTATCCTTGATCTGGCCCTAAATATCGTTGAAATCGAACCAATAATATTTGGCAAAAAGTTTAAAATAGGGGTTTGCATCAAAATTGATTTTGACTATTATTATTAATTAATCGCACTTTTTAATCACTAAAATATAAAAAATTTATTGCTCAATTTACGTTAAAATTATAGACATTGAATAACAGCAGACATTGTTTTTAAATTTTTATACTTTTTGAAAATTATAAACTGTCAATTTTTTGCCTTGCTTTTTTCTAAATTTTATGATATAGCTTTTTGTGTTTTATAATTTCTAAATTTACATTTAGAAACAAGATGGCTGTAGGTCAGGGAAAACCTAGAAATCAGGGAAAAGTTAGGGAATTTTATTGATCAGGGAGAGTCAGAGAAAAGTCAGTGATTTTCAAAAATATCTGACCAAAGTCAGAGAATTTCTTTAAGATACACTTTAAATAATTACTGACGGTAATAATTTTTACATTTTTCTTTAAAATTGTGTCAATAATTATGAACTAACAGTTAGCGAATATGAAAAATTTGTCAGGGAAAAATTAGTGAATTTTGAAAAGTGAAGTTTTGCAGCCAATCTGATATAATATTCTAGTCATCAATTTATTTTTCTTGTATTTCTATTTCATTTTTTTCTTTTGAAGTTGCCTCTTTTCTGGCAATTATATTTCCATTATTTAAAAAATTTAATTGCATGGTTGAAATGTCAACAATTTTCTAAAGAAGTCTTCCTTTTTCTCAAAAATTCATATCTTGCCTATGACAATTCAACTGAAATCTTTCGTGGTTGAAAATTCAATTCTTAATTTGAAAAACCCTTTTTGGTTTGGTTTAAAAATCCTTCTGATCAAGTAGAAATGTATTCTTCTTTTGAAATTATAATGCAACTGTTTGGTTGACAATGAATATTCTTTGGTTGAGGATTAAACTATTTTCTTGAAAATTCGTCTTTTTTGGTGAAACCTAACCCTTTTTTATTTAAAATTAAAATATTCTTTGTTTGAAGGTAGAACGACAATGTTATAAAATAAATTTTTTGTTAAAAAATCATTATTTTAGTTGAAAATCTATCTCTTTATTTGAAAATTTATTTATTTTTATTAATTTTGTTTACTGAGAATGTAACGTTTCCATTTTTAGTTGAAAATTGTTCTTTTTTAGTTACAAAATTCATCTTTTTTGATAGAAAACTAATATCGTTTGTCTAAAATTTCTTCTTTATTGATTAAAATTGCAGCTGTTTGGTAGAAAATGTATAATTTTTTATTTAAATATCAACCATCATATTTTCTGTTGAGAACTCATATCTGTAGGTTGAAAAATCGATTATTTGCAGGTGAAAAAATTATATATAATTTATATATAGTGGACAAAACACTGATATTTTTCATTTGTTTTATATGGAAAACTTTATAAAATAAATGAAAAATATAATTGTCTTATCCACTATATATAAATTATATATAACTTTTTCGCCTGGGTTTGGCTGAAAATTCAATTATTATGTTAAACTTTTTCTTACTTTATATAAAATTCGACTCTGGTTGGAAATATAACTATTTTGTTGAAATTTTAATTGTTTAATTTAAATATAAACTATTAATATGGTAAACGTTCAATTATTTGATAGAAAACTCATATTTTTTGTTTATCAATAACTTTCTGGCTGAAAATTAATTTTTTGTGGATATAAAATTTCATTGTTTTCTAAAACATATTCGATTGTTTAGCTTGAAAGTTCAACTGTTTGGTTGAAGGTGCAACTCTTTTTGGTTTAAATTGAATCTTTTTTTTTTAATTCAAGTATTTTATAAAAAAATTAATCTTTATTGGCTGAAAACTCAACTGTTTTGTTGAAAAATCGTCCTTTTGGATTATATGTTGAAATCTCAACTATTTAGTGGAATTTTTTATTCTTTTTTTCAAAATGTAACTATTTTATTAAAAGTACATCTTTTTTGGTTGAAAATGTGTGCTTCTTAATTAAAAGTTTATTTTTTATGGTAGAAAATTAATATTTTTTGGTTGAAATAAATAAATAAATTTGAAATCTTTAAATTTTAACCTAAACTTATTCTATTCCGTTTATTAAAGAATAAAATCTTTGCATATTATTGATTGGGTTATAATCCAGAAAAAGTCAGGGAATTTTGAAAATAAGGTCGTTCGACCAACCTGTAAAGAGTTATTTTTATCTTTGAAAAAGAAATTTTTAACATTTCTATTTTCGAAGTTATAAATGTTCCCCTACACCCCAGTAAAAACAGGGAGGAGGTAAAAACTAAGTTTTCTGAGATAGGTTCCTTGCCTTTGGTTTCTGATAAATGAGGGAGAGCCGTGAACAGGGCAATTTGTATAGAGAAAACACAGTTTGTTAGAAAAAGGGCTGAGAAAAGAAGTCTGTTGAACCATTTGCCAGGTTTCCACACAATAAAAGTATAAAACCAAGCAGGAGAGCGTATCTATTTGAGAATCAAAGCAGGGGAGTGATGTTTAAAATAACAACTCCCATCCACAGTAAAAGATCAGATAGTTCGAAGAGCTTTCTCGAAGTTTTCGCTCATCCGTAACCATGCTTTGATTTCAAAATATCATCAATTTTATTCAGATTTGGTTTAATTTAACAAGAAATTCTTGTAGATCAAAGACAAGGAATGGTAAAATCTAGTTTTCAGAAGTTGAAACATCATGCCCGTCTCACTCTACTGGCTGTTGTATTTTTTTCCTTTCCTAAAACAAATATTTTGAAAATATATACACCAAGAACATTTTTAGTGCGGCGTGTTTACTCACCTGAAAAAGCTGGAAAAGCTGGGAATCTCAGAGAGTTTTGGTGATCATGGAAAATCAGGGAAAAGTAAAGGAATTTTTTCGATCGTATTCGTATGTACTTGCATTTGTTTTCATAACAAGAAAATAAAGACGCATTTTTTCTCTTGATCAATTTGTAAATTAAAGCATAAAATAATTATTCATACAACATTTTTGTATCTAATGTTATCTATCATCTAATATAATAGGAAAGAAATTAAATATATTTTTGATAATTGATGAAATTTGATATTTTAAATTATGAATATTTAACCAAGAAAATTTTCATTTTTGATCAAAAACAGTTTTAAAAAATAAAAAAGTCGAATTTTCAACAAAATCGTTGAAACCTTAACTGAAACACATTAATTCTCAGTCAAATAGTTGTATTTTTAAACAAAAAAGAGAACATTTCGAATAAGGATATTATTATTCTACCAAAAAAAAAGAAGAATGTTCAAATTATTCTCGTATATTTTAAAATATATGAATTTTCAACTAATAAAAATGAATTTTTTACCAAAAACCGAATTGTTGAAATTTTCTTCTTAAAAAATAATTTTTACCTAAAAAATAAGAGTTTTCAACAAATTGCCTGAATTTTCAACCAAATAGTGGAACTTTCAACTTAAAAAGATAATTTTTATCTAAAAATGGAATATTTAAATTTGCATTTAAAAAATTAATATTCAACAAAATAATTTAATTTTCAACTAGACAGTTGAATTTTAAACTGAAAAAGATAATTGTGAACCAAAAATGGAACAGCAAATTTTTTTTGTTACTAAGAAGATTAATTTTCTGCATATAAAAGACAGACGAATTTCCAACTAAATAGATGAATTTTCAACTAAAATGATAAATTATCAACAAAAAATAGAACTTTTTAACCAAAAAGTGGAATGCTCAACTTATGAAATTGAGTGACAGCCAAGAAAATTAATTTATAACAAAGAAAATTTATTTTCTACCAAAAAAAGGCGAGTTTTTAATCAAATACATGGATTTTCAACCAAATATGTAGATAGTTGAATTTTTAACTTAGAAAGAACGTTTTCAACCAAAAATAAAAGACTTAACTTTTTGGTTGAAAAATTAATTTCCAAATTAAAAAAAAACGGATTCGCAACAAAATCGTTCAATTTTCGACCCAAGAAATGAATTTTTAACCAAGCAAAAAAATATTCTTTCAAATCAAAAACAGCTGCATTCAACCAAAAAATTTATTATAAAAGTTGCATTTTTAACCGAAAAAGATGATACTTCTACGAAAAGATCTTTTGGTAGAGATATCATATTTTTTGCAAGCAAGGACATTATTTCCCATAAATGATGAAAATTGATGTAAATAACTTGAGAATTATAATATATAATATTTTTATATAATATTTAGATTATCATACTACTATATTTTTCTTCAAAAATACAAACGAAAAACACAAACATAATCTAAAGTTGTTTCAAAGACACCGGCTTTTAAAATATTTTAATAGATTTCGTAGGAATTCGACGGATTTCATGGGATTTCACAGGTTCTCAAAAAAAGAATTATAATTTTGATTTGCAACAGCGAATTTTTAAATTTGAATAAATCCTCAGTTGGAACAAGATATTTTCAAATTTGAACCAATTCTGTGTTAGAACTGCAATTTATCCAGAAGAATTATAACTCAGTTGGAACGGGGAATTTTGGAAAGTAATTATAATTCTGGATTTAAATAGGGATTTTTTAGAAGAATTGTAATTCTGATTTGGAACAGGAAGTTATCATATTCAAATAAATTCTGAATTGAAGCAAGGAATTTTCAAATTTTAACCAATTCTGTGTTGGAACTGGAATTTATTCAGAAGAATTATAGATGTCAGTTGAAACAGGCAATTTTGGGAAGGAATTATAATTCCGAATTTGAATATAGACTTTTGAAAAGAATTATAATTTGGATTTTTAACAGTGTATTTTCAAATTTACATAAATTCTGAGTTGGTACAAGACATTTTCAAATTTTAACCAATTCTGCGTTGGTACTGGAATTTATCCAGGAGAATTATAATTGTCAGTTAAAACATGGAATTTTGGAAAGGAATTATAATTCTGAATTTGAATATAGACTTTTGAATAAAATTATAATTTTGATTTTTAACAGCGTATTTTCAAATTTAAACAGATAATGAGTTGGAACAAGACATTTTCAAATTTTAAACAATTCTGTGTTGGTACTGGAATTTATCCAGGAGAATTATAATTGTCAGTTGAAATAGGGAATTTCGGAAAGGAATTATAACTCTGAATTTGATGAAGGACTTTTTAAAAGAATTTTAATTTTGATTTGCAACAGAGATTTTTTAAATTTAAATAAATTCTGAGTTGGAACAAGATATTTTCAAACTTTAACCAATTTTGAGTTGGAGCTGGCATTTATTCAGAAGAATTATAACACTCTGTTGGAACAGGGAATTTTGTAAAGGAATTATAATTCTGGATCCTCTTTGGTTGAAGATTCAACTATTCTATAAATATATTTGAGAAATTAATAATTATGTTTTTAGTCAAAGCTTTCTGAATTAAAAATATTAATCAAATCCTTAGAAACTTATACTATCAAGGAATTACTTGACCTTTTATAAAGTTATTTTGACAAATAAAAAAACAGTTTAAAAACATTATTTATAATAAAATCGTATACATATTCCGAGTCGTTGCTTTAAAAAATGCAAAATACTTGTATGAAAAATTATACCTAGAAAGATCTAGACACCTGGAAAAAACTTGGAATAATTATGTTATAAGTTTATAAGTAGTAAGTTTTTAATAAGAAAATATTTCATTATATATTATAAATAAGATGAGAGCTTTCAAGTGCAGGGTTGTCGCGAGTCGATGTTTATTTAGATCAGTGTATATTTTGGTAATTTTCTTTTTCGTTTTTTTTTATGGTGGCTTATAGCTTTACGACTATTTTCAGAATGATCTGTACCGTGCACTCGCGATTTGGAGATTTTTTTGTGGTCTTTGCAGAGACTGTGAGCGTGACGAATCATGCTGGTATTTTCGAGTAGTGGTTACTGCCTACTTTGCCTTTCCACAGCTTCCTACTAATAAACTTTGGCATTTTTGCGAATTTATTTCTGGACTGCAAGAGAGTCGTTGCATCATTTTTAAATAGACTTTATTTTATAAAGAAAAATTTAATTAAATTCCTGATATTTATTTACTTTAAACTTTCGGAAATAATAATTTTGAAACATTTATTTAGATTTGCTTGACATATGGGGTCTTTTAGTTTTTAATTAACCTAATCCTTTTTATTGGAAAGCTTTGAATTTGACATCTTAGAAGCTTCACAGTTTTACAATATTTATGCTGTTCTAAAATTACAGTCTTTTACCATGTAGCTTTAGTAATAATAAAAAAGTTGGACTTATACAATTAGCATTTTTTTAAATGTATTTTAGAACAACATAAAAAATATTGTTGTATGATCTTTTTCGGGCTTCTAAATTGATTATTTTGGTCAAATAAAGACACATTAAGTGTAATTAGCTTTCTAAATCTTGAAATATATTCAATAATCTTTAATTATCACCTATTTGAATGTGCATTTTAAACTCTTAATCCATACAATTATTTTAAAAAGGTTTTGTTAGCTGATGAGATCGAAACTCGGGGACATTTAAAAAGTAATTATAGCCTTGAACTTATAATTGGAAACGAGAAAAAAGGTTTGCTTTGTAATTCTGCAATGAGATATGGAAAATACGTGCACTAATATTAGTTAGATCCTTTGCTTTATTAAAAAAATATGACGCCATGATTTTGAAAAAATGTAATCAGGGATACGTTACACGATGATTTTTGCTCAATATTCAATCGAATTGATTTTGATACCGAGAAAAATGAAAACAATTCGAACATATGCTATTGTGGGAAGAGATAGGCTGATTAAAAAACTGTAACTAAACAAATTATTCCATCAAACACGAAACGTTTAATATTTCATAGGGAGATGATATTGTCCAAAGTTTTAGTTTCACCCTTTTATCGATTTCCAAAATTTGAAACTTTAAAATATACGTACAAAAGAAGCTTTCGAAATTGTTTTCTAAAAAAAAGTTTAGCAAAAAAAGCAATTTTATTATTTAATTATTTAATAATAAATCAAAACTTTATTGACATTTCGTTGTCATGAAGGCTTTTCCTTCTTTAATATGTTAATAGAGTGGTGCTTTCAAGCGAAACCAAACAAAATCGAGTTCAATAATTTGTATTGCACTTCAAGTCCAAAAATAAGCTCCTTCTTAACAGTCTGGCCAATAAAATCAATAATGAAGCAAGAACCAGCGATAAATTTTAGTATTGCCTTTTTTGTATATACCATTTTAAAAATTGTTCAAAATTATTAGAAAAACCGATTAAATTTTGAATACGTTTTAGGAAGGTTTTTAATTATGAAATTTATTTGCTGCAATACAATGTTTTAAAATTATTTTGGGAAATGTTTAAATATTGAATACAACCAACGTTTAATATGTAGAAAGACGGCACTCTTTGAAAAGTATGATATTAACTTATTAACTGAGAAAAAAACTTTATGGTATTCAAATAATAAGGGATTTAAAAGAAAATTCTGCGTAAAAGGTTTGGTAGATACTTTTTATGTAACGTTCCATTATTATTTGTTTTTCATGGGAATTTTTCTCACTTGAGGGAATTTCGACTAAATTACTTTGGCATACATACATTATATTAATTTACACTAGATTTGATTGATACATTATTTTGTTTTTTATCAAGCCTATGTTTTATATATTTGAATGCAAGCCAAATTTCAAAAAATTTGTCTCGGCCTTCTTCAAATTGTAACAGGAATGAAGATCTCATTTTATTTCGATTCGGTATACCGAATTTGGATTGGATTCCCTATATTGTGAAGTATTACGAGGGTGGATTGATAAGTTTCCGGCCTGACCAAGAGATGGCGCCACTAGGCCTACCTTGAGGTGGCGTTCTATAGTACCATCCTTAGATAGCTT
>NC_046664.1:33547826-33584852 GCF_010883055.1 Belonocnema kinseyi | reverse complement strand
GCCTTGGAGGAGATTATGTTGAGAAATAAAAAAAAAAAATTCTTAAAAACGTTGTTTTTCTTGGTCAGGCCGGAAACTTATCAATCCACCCTCGTATATATCAAACTTCACACTATATATAAACTATATATAATTTTTCCGCCTGGGTTCGTCGTTTAGGTACTATATTGACATACTCAAAATTATGGACTCATCATCATCGAAGAAATTAAAAGGAAGGCATTTCGTTACAGACCCTTCAACCAGCGTGTTCTCAAATTTGTCTTGATCAAAGATTATCTAAGAAATGATAAAATATTAATAACAAAATCCATAAAGTCAACAAAAAAAGTTTCACCGAAAACTCACTTATAGTTATGACAAAATATATAAAAATAATGAAAAATTGTATTTTCAATTGACATAACAATTACAAGAAATTAAGTTGCAGTTACTATTTAGTTATTAAAAGAAAATATATAAAAAATAGAATTTTCGATATTTTGAAAAACCACAATAAATCAATTGTTATTTAGTATTTAAAACAAAATAGACAAAAAATGGAATTTTTAATTGGCAGAAAAACTACAAGAAATTAATTTGTAATTATTCAGTTTTAAAAACAAAATACATAAAACCTAGATTTTTAATTAACAAACTACGAGAAATTAATTTGTAGATATTTAGTTTTTAAAACAAGAGGAAACAAATTTTTATTGAAAAAGTTATCCAGTTTCGAGAAAATACATAGCGGAAAAGTTTTATCGAGTTTTATCTTTATATTTAGGTATCGCAGTTAAATAGAGGGAAAAGAAAGTTAATTTAAATTAAAGCAAAATTCGAAAAATTCGACTATTTTAATATTTGTAAAAGAAAATTTCTTCTTAATACCATTTTTAAAAATAATGTTGTGAGGAAATATATGAGAATTTATCAATATTTATCAATATGATTCACAAGTAGCTGATTTACTTTCCTTGTATCTCGTAGGGCTGTTTTTGATACGTTCACCTTTCTATTCAATGCTGCTTAAATTATAATTTTATTGTTTACTCAACTATTTCGAATTTTGTATATAACATATCATTTTCTTACTTATCCGGCAATAACTTACGCAAACTTTGTTGACTCATTTCAGGAATGAAATCCATTTCGTTGGTTTAATGTGGAAATAAAAAAGGACAATATTCCTATATTCCCTCAAACTGACAGCATCTTTTGTCTGATTTGAAATGTCAAAGTGACAGTTCATAAATAAGGAACTTTTTTATATTTTAGAATTCTGAAGTTCAGCTAATAATAATGTTAGAAATCATAAACATTAAACTGTCATTTCGCCATGCTAAGTATTTACAGTATTGGCAGTTATCCAGTATTTGAAGCAACTGCTTCTCGAGTAGGGTCAGTTGAGAATTGTACTGAATTCCAGAATATGCACCCATCATCATACATATATCTTTGAGTGATAAGTTCTATTTCTGTCCTCATATTCCATTGTATGGAAAATCAATTATTGATAGACTTATGAATGGGAAGACTTTTGAAGTTTTTAAAAGAAATTATGTTCTCCTGAATGTACCGAATAACAAAATTATAGATATCGATTGCTCCATATAATATATATAATAATATAGAATCAAGTTCGGATGAGTCCGTGTAATAAATAAGGTTTCATTTGTTCTTCATATGGAATCAAGTCTATTTTTTATAGTTTGATTTTTTTCAATGAAATAAACATACTGCTCTACAGGACTCAATACAATATTAATCAAATGTATACAGTAGTAAATATTACAAAAGTTAAAATCACACAATCTTGATATGGACAATTTTTTGGGACAAAGTACTAGAAAAGCTCCACCTCATTTTTCTCGAAATTTCGACAATTTATAATAGGACTCCTGTCCCAAAAAACTTAATAAACAGTCCTGCCACGATAATTTTTTTAAACAAAAGTAATGGAAAAGTTCCATTTTATGTCCCACAAAATATTTCTGAAACAGGAATAACTTTGAACCTTTTTATTTCTCCTAATTTGGCAGGATCTTTTTGCAAGATGAATCCTATGCCCTCTTGTGAATATTCACAAAAAAATTATGTGGATTTTTTGTAGTACTTTTATTCTAAAAAAATGATGTTGAAACAGGATATATTATGATTTTTTTGTCCTTTGGTTCTACTGCTTTTACTGTTTAATTATTCTCTTATATATTTAAATATTGTCACAGGCTTGTCCAACATGTCAAAGGCATTTTTGGTTAGAGTTGGGTTTTTATTTTATTATTTTGCACGGGGCTCTCCCGGTATATATCATCAGTCACGGACGCATTTTTATCATGCAATCAAGTGATCGGATGGGAGCAGCCTGAATATTCTAAAGGTTATGACCCTCAACTTGGGGAGGGTTCTAAAAGTAAGACGTAATGTGTGAACCCTTTCTATTAATTTTTTTTTCATTTGGAAAAAGAAACAGATAATTTTTCATTTCGATTTTTACAGTGTTTTAGCTACATCTATGTAGGTGCATTGATAGATATCACATGTTCAATAGTATAGATTTTATGATAATGTTTTGAAACAAAAACTGTTATAAGAATCTAAATGAAAAAATATTTGGACCAAGCCTAACAGATATTTTACTAAATTTGGCTATTGATTTCCATTTATATTACAAAAATTGTTATTCTCTCAGGTAAAAAATAATCTCCACAGCCGACATTTTGTCGATATCTAACTTCTCTTACGCAAGACTCGCGCAGTTATTTTACCTGTATAAAGCTGTTATACTGATTTTTAAAACAGTGCTATTGCAATTCCTTGATCCGCCAAATTGCAAAAACATTATTCCACATTTTTTTTTTATTTCTGGAAGAAAATTGCAGGGCAATGCCTGGCGCCCTGACGTTTACTCAGCCACCCTCTCTTCTATCTATAACTGTAACCACCCCAAGGAAAAGTGGTCAATATTAAGGAGATTCGACTACTCACGTTCATGGCGAGGAAACATCTACCAAATCAATCCATGAAACGCACCTCACAAACGTTTTTGTCTATCGCGACATTATTTCACGAACTCACCAACAATATTTAGGTTTTAGCACACCCGACTTGGCGACGAGGAACCGACATGGTAGGCGAAATTGGTCTTAGAAAAGCATTATGAGTCAGCCACAAGGAGCCCCTCCCAGAAATGCAACAACCCTCATTTCGTCTCCACCGCGCATGCTTCACCAGATTCTCTTTCTCGATAAAAAGGGGATGATCACCTCAGAGCAGTGATGGCTAGTTACTTTTTAAACAGAACTAGTAAATGTTACCGTGTTATATCAAGAAAGAAGTAACTAGTTTTCGTTATCGTTACCGTTTCAACGTAACTTGTTAGGGTTTCGTAGACCCGGGCAGAAACCCTTGTAGTTTCGTTTGGGTGTTAGTCCGTCATACTTTTTTCTCAGCAGGGGAAGTGGAACAAGTCCCTAGACGACTTTACCCCGTACCCTAGTGAACTTTACCCCGCACTCTAAACAACTGTACCCCATATCTTAGCCGACTTTACCCTATGCTATAGCCGATTACCACGTAAGACGTAACCTAGCCAACTTTACCCCTTACCCTAGCCGACTTCACCCCTTGCCCAAGCTAAATTTACCAAGTACCCTAGCCAACTTTACCCCGTGTCCTTGCCAACTTTATTAACGACTGCGAAAGGTGGACCAGAAAAAGGCTATGAAACCCTTTTGTGTAGGCGAACAACTATCAAGTAACAGTTGTTATACTTTTTATTGAAAGTCGTAAGTCAATTTTCAATAAAAACTGGAAAAGTTAAATTTCCACTAAAAATATTAATTACCGAAAAGAAATAACTTTCACAATATAGTTAAATTTTCAATCAAAGAGATGGATTTTGAACTAAAATAATGAATCCTTAACCGAAAAAGTCATATTTAACGAAATAGGTCAACTTTTAACCAAAAAGATGATTTTTCAATCAAGAAAATTAATTCCAGATTAATTTTCTAACAAAGAAGATCAATTTACAACAAAAGTATTGAGTTTTCAACCAAAGATGAAATAATTTAACCAGAATTCAAGCAGAGATACATTTTCAACTAAAATGCTAGATCTTCAACAAAAAAACAACTTTAACAGAGAAGTTCAACTTTCAATAAAGTAGTTGAATTTTCAAGCAAAAAAGATGATTTTTAAATCCAAAATAGGAATATTTACAATTTAAGTTAAAAAATTAATATTCCACAAAAAAGAAACGAATTTTCAACAAAATATACAAATTTTAAACCAAAGAGGTGAATATTCAACGAAAATGGCGAATCTTCAACCAAAAAATGAGCTTTCTACAAGAGTTCAGCTTTAAACCAAGCAATTGAGTGTACAAAAAAAATGAGTTTTCAACCAAAAAGATTAATTGTCCACCAAAAAAGATGAATCTTCAACAAAATTCTTGAATTTTCCAAAAAGAAATTTTTAATCATACAGTTAAATCTTCAACTAACAAATATGCATTTTAAGTCATAAATTTAATACTAAAAAGCTTAGTTAAAAATTTAACTTTCAACAAAAGACACGATTTTTAAACAAAATAGTTAAATTTTCAATCAAAAAATGAGAAGAAATTTATACCATTCCATGCACAAAATACGTGACACATTTTCTCGGAACTTCTGACCCCCCTCCCCCTGAATTATACTTTTTCAATTGGTCTTAAAATGGAGAATGATTCTGCGACAGACCCCCACCCCCTAAACGTATCACGCATTTTGTGAATGACCCCTATATATCAACAAAATAGGTATATTTCCAACGATAATGTTGAATTTTCAGAAAAATTGTTAGCAAAGTGGATCAAGCTAATAAGATATTTTTTTTGAATACAAAATAGTTAAATTCAACCAATAATTGCTATTTTACAATCAAAACAAATTAATTGTCAGTAAAACGATTAAATTTTGAATAAAAAAAATTAAATTTCTGTCCAAAGAGATGAATTTTCAAACCAGAAAGATTCTTCAATCCTGAGAGAAAATAAATGTCAAGCAAATTGTTGAATTTTCAAGCCTAAAAGGCGAATTTTGAACCCGTATATATAAATTTTTATAAAAAAGCTTAGCTTTTAACAAATAGTTGAGTTTTTAATTATACAGAATAATTTTCTAACGAAATCGTTAAATTTTGAACAAAATAATAAAAAGTTTAACAAAAAAAGATTAATTCCTAACCAAAAATAGTTTGACTTTCAACCAAGGAAATAAATTTCCAACTAAAATGACGAATCTTTAATTGGAATAGTTAAATTTTTAGTTAAAAAAATTATTTGTCAATCGTAAAAAAATGTTTTCGAAAGTAACCAAACAAGGAACGAATTTTATAGTTACTGTTACTGGCAAAAATGTAACTAGTTACCAATTCCTTACATATTTACAAAACTAACTTCATTGCCACTATTGGTACCAAAAAAGTAACCAGTTAAAAGAAATTAGTTACTTCCCACCACTATTGAGAAGCTGCCAATAGAGAGATGAGTTTTATCTAGAATATCTAGATATATGATGTCCACATGGAGAAAAATGGATGTTCAAAAGTAAAATCTAGATATTCAGGGTTAACATATTATATGTTTAACTATAGGACAACAATCTAGATGTTCAAAGTTAGCATCTGTAGATCTTTAAAAGTGAAATGTTACCCTCTTACATCCAAAATGTTCAACTGTAAAATCCGAGATATTATATGTATGGTTATGTCAAATAACGCCTGTAAATATTTAAGGAGTTTACTTATTTATGGTTATTTAAGAAATTAATTGATAACTTATTTGTGAATTTTAAGTTAAACTTTAATGTTCGTTTTAATGTTCGAACGAAAAACAGATAAAAGGTATGAAATGTTTATCAGATGATGCATTCAGTCAAGTTGAGGTTGTATTCAATATTTCTAATTCAAAATAAAAACGGGGGTAAACAATCGGAGAACGAATGATCTGTAATCTGAATTTAATATTCTATCTATTTTAAGTTACTAAAACTCAAATTTTATTTCAAATTTATAAACCTTTTGTCAAATGTGTTAAGTCAATAAAGCTAAAACATAAAATCATTGTTCCCTTCCTTAGACAGAAAAAAGTCCTTATCCAATTTTATTTAAGGATATATAATTTTTATTCTTGGGAAATGTTAAAAAATTGTAATATTCCATAATTTTAATATTGAAAATATATAGCCGTCAAATATAGTCGTGAAATTGCAATGCGCGATGCGCATGCGCTCGGACGGTTTTAACATCTGAATGTGTTTCAGTTTAACATACAAATATTTGTATGCCTAACATGTCTAAAAGATGTTAAATGTTTGGCATAAATATCTGCATGTTAGGTGCTACAATCTTACCCTTTGAACATCTAAATTTGAACTTCTATTTTTCTCCGTGCAGCGAGGGCGCATGCTTCGATGTCCTCAATGTTGTTCCTGATGAGTGATGTGCACGAGCAATTGACAAGGAGGATCAACTTGAAACATTTGTGGAACAGATTTTTTTCCTGGGCCTTTGGCTGAGAAGGGTCAAGAAAGAAGGTCTATGAATCAGCGATAAGGGAGGAAAGACACCCGACTCTTTTTTAAGCTGCGGATTTTAAGGGGAGACTCCTAATACTAGTCAGGCGACAACCATCAGTATTGATTTTTCTGAGCTTCAGAACTTTTGGCTCCTAAGGGTTGTTCGCTTTTGCTTTGCTCCCACACTCATGCAGTCGAAAAGGTAGAAATTCCTCTGAACTCTTGAAGACTGAACTGGATGCTCTGCTTCAAATCGGTGAATGAGTAGCAGATGGACTGGGGAAATATTTGAGAAGGCGGAGTTGATTGGGGTGGAAGCGAGGGAGGCAGTTGGTTTCGAGAGATTTATGATGAGAAATTTAGACGCTCTTCAATTTTAGGAAGCTTTACAATTTGCATATAGAATTTGATTGCTTTGAAGTTTGTATTTAATTGCATGTGTTTTAGAATTTAGACGATTTAAAATATTTTAGATTAGGTGCTTTGAATTTTCTTCACTACAGAATCGCAATACTTTTTAAAATTAAGATATTTTTACTTTTTAAATTTAGTTTCCTGTTAAATTGCGGTCCCGGATAAAACAACTCGCCCTGCGCTCGAAAACGCATAAAAATGGTTCAAAGTTCTGAATTCCTGTACCTTATAAAACTCACAAATTTAACATTGTTTTATTTGCCGTTTTTCCTATGATTATTGTTAATAATAAGAATTAAAAACTAAACAAAGTTTACCCCCAAATTCAATCAGTTTTTCAAATCTAAATTGTCATAAGATGGCTAATCTTTATTGGAATTGTTTGAAACTTGATGTATACATAAAGTGTAGTCCACTGATGCCTAAACAATAATGAAAAAGCTGAAATTCGCATATTTTTTATTATTATTTCATTTCAAATTAAGTCCGGTCAGTAAACATTATTTTTAGATTCATCGAGAAAAAGTATAGGGGTAACTTTATAGTTAAAAATACTGTCAGTGAGGTATTTATTCCGCACTATTCAAGGAAGATTTCTGGTAATTTTCAGATGAATTTATTAAAAATTGACGGATTTAGGTATTTTCCCATTAAGAAAAAAAATTAAGGATGCCCTAGAGACGTCTTTGGGACACCCCTAAGACGTCTTTTTATAACGTGTTTTTTGGTCATCGTAGGCATGTTCTTAAAACGTCTAATATCAGTACGAAAGATGTCCCGAGGATGTCATTGTCTTTAACACGTCTTTAGGTCATCTTTAGGACATTGGACGTCTTAGAGACGTTGATTGGCCTGACATAGGACGTCCTAAGAACGTCCCAAGGACGTCCTTTGGTTTTCATAGTTTTGTGCCCACTGGGTTATAAGGCAGCAATGCTGAAAGCCAATGTGATAGCTCTGTGAGAACTGAGCACTATCAGACAGCGTTTACATTCTTTCCTATAAAATGCCTTATTCCGTAATTTTTCGAAATGCCTAACCTAATGTTTTTTGAACAATGAACTTCCATCAACACATTTTGTCACCGAAAATAAAAACAAGTGTTTACCGGCCAGCCTAAATTTAAAATGAAATATTATTGAACAATAGACAAATTTTAACTTTTTGATTGTTATGAACACATGACTGGTCTATATACTTCATGTTTAAACCAAATTTCAAACAATTTAAACAACGATTGACCAACTTACGATTATTTATATTTTAAAAACGTATTGAATTTAGGGGTAAACTTGGTTTAGTTTTTAATTTTTATTATTAAAAATGACTATAGAAAAAAAAGCAAATAGAACAAATTTCGTCTCTCTACAAGACTATTTTTTAAAATATTAAATTTGCGATTTTTAAACTGTTTATAAACTCAAATGTTTGACAATTACTTACGTGTTTTCCAGCGCTGGGCGAGTTCTTTGATCCAGGGTCTCAATTATTGTTAACTTTTTCAATTGGTATATCATTACTTCAACTATGCGTTATTCTACAATTTTCAATTATATAAATTTATTTTAAGCGTATATTTTAAATTCTAATAATTTCAAAATGCAGTTTTGAAAACTCAAATAATTATAAAATAAAAGAGTTTTTGGTTGATCAACTGTAAATATAAAATAAATTTTTTTCTTAAACTTGAACTGTACTTTAAGTATTAATAGGCGAACAATAATTTATTTTACATGACGATTCTGAAAACAGTAAAAATGAAAGCATTTACAGATTTAAGCGTTAAAAATGAAACTCTTTCAATTAAAAAGCCTTAGTAGTTAAACAAGGTGCAAACGTCTGATTGAAACTTTTAAAACTATTTTCGATTTAAAAATAAGTTCAAATGAATAGATTTATAATTAAATGCTTTAATTACATTTAAAATTCCATCAAAAAATGGTTTCAGTTTAAAATATTCAATTTTTGACCCATTCAGTTTGAAATTGTTTAATTACGAAAAACAACAATTATTTCCGTATTAGCAATATTTAGCTGTTCATTTAAAACGAGAAATTAGAAATCAAATATTCAAAACCAAGCAGTTATGAACTGAATTGTTTGAAATCGAAAGGCTTGAATCGTTAAAATTTTAAAGAGCTAAATTCAAACTCTGAACGTTACAATTTAAATTGTTCTATTTTTATATTTTTAAAATTTTCAAGTTGAAGAAATTTGAAATTATTTCACACAAAATGTAATTTTTGCAGATTTTTTTAAAATTCTTAGGAAAGAAGAAAATTACTTTTTTCTTAAAAAATTTATTCATTAACCTGGAAGCTTTTGATGCAATTATTTAATTTTTTAGGATTTTTGAATCATTGAAAGAATACGTAAAAGTTTTCAATAGATTTAAAAAATAAAGTTAAGTTTAAAGATTAAAAAAAAATAAAACAAAATTGAGATTTTTGAGAATTTTGAGAATTGTGAAGTTATTTAAGGATTTTAAAAAGTTTTAAGATAATACAAAGTTTCTGGATATTCCTGGAAAAATTTTCTACTATTTTTTGTTGATGAAAATAAAATTTTAAGAGGATATTATAAAATATTTAAAAAAAAACAGATTTTTATTTATAAAAATAAATTGAAGAATTATTGGTTTGAAACTAATGAAAATTAAAATAATGTAACTTCTAATTTAAAAAGTGTTTGGTTGAAAAAAAATTTTAATCGTTCAATTTATATATAATAATAAATCGTTCGAAAAAGTTTATAATTTAAACACAATTTTTATGCATAAAAATGGATTGCAGTAGAAGGAAATGACAAATGAAGTAGAATTATCATTGATTTATTTTAAATCGCCTGTTGGTATTTAATTTATTGTATGTAAAATATTGTTAAAAATATCAGAAATAAAAAATAAATAAGAAATTTATAAACCGTATTTTTAAGCTGTCATTCGTTTTATGTAAATGAATATTCAAAAGGTTATGACTCTCAACTTGAGAAGCTTTCTAAAATAAGACGTAATGTGTGAACCCTTTCTATTAATTTTTTGTTCATTTGAAAAAAGAAAAAAATCATTTTTAATTTCGATTTTTACAATGTTTTAGTTTTTTCAATTGTAATAATAAAATGCTAAAGATTTTAACATTGTTATTTGCAAACGCCAAAATTTGTAGCGGTGATAGAGAACATCTTTCCGGATAATTTATAAAACAATGTTATATTGCGTTTTATTGCATAAAAGTTTGAACAAAAAAGTAATGCATTTAGAAATTCCAATACATTTTTCTTTTAATTCGAAACTTCAAATAATAATTTTTTTCCTATTTCGTTACCGCTTGATGGCATTTTTTATGAAATTTTTATAGTTCATTTCTTATATATTAGGGTTGTTACAAATATTCAATTTCAAAATTTCAGGCTTTTTCCATTTCTTGATCTAGAAAATTTAAAAAAAATTACATACCTTCACATTTATGATTGTCCCTTTCCAGAAAAATCTCAAGCTTTTAGGGGAAGAAAAAAATAATATCCTCAACGAAGAAAAATTACGTAAAGTTAAAATACTTAAACTTTTATTTTAAATATTTGTAAAGATAATAAAATAATTTTCCAAAATATGAAACTTTATTCAGATTAAAACTGATTTCCAATTATTAAAATCCAATTCAATGGGCTACTGAATTCTAAATCCCAAAGTATTGAAAAATCTAAGGAATTTTAAAAAGATTTTGAAAATTAAATTAAATTTCAAGGAATTCATTTAGCGATTTTGAACATTTCAAGGGATCTTAAAATATTTCAAGAAATTTCACAAGATTTAAAGGATTGTATAACTGTCTTTCAAAACATTTAATAGATTTCGAGAGATTTCAAAGACTTCTACTTATTTAAATGGATTTTTACGATTTTGAAAGATGCCATTGATTGTAAGAAACTGGACAAATTTCTATAAAAATTTGGGTTATAAAATAAATTTTATTTGCAGAGATTTCTATCGATTTCAACGGTTTCAAGGGATATGAAGGAATTAAAATACTTTTAAATAATTTAAAAGATATTGAATTATTTGAAAGATTCTAAAGAATGTCAAGAGATTTAAAAAATGTCAATTCTTTGACTTTTGGATTTACAATTGAATTCCATTGAATTGGATTTTAATAATCGAAAATCAATTTTAATTTGAATAAAGTTTCATATTTTGGAAAATTATTTTATTATCTTTAAAAATATTTCAAATAAAAGTTTAAATAGTTTCACTTCACGTAATTGTTCTTCGTTGAGGATAATATTTTTTTCTTCCCCTAAAAGTTTTATATTTTGCTGGAAAGGAAGAATCATAAATGTGAAGGTATAACATTTAAAAAAAATCTTTTAGATCAAGAAATGGAAAAAGCCTGCAATCTTGAAATTGAAATTTTGTAACAACCCTAATACATAAAAAATAAAATGTAAAAATTTCATAAAAAATGCCATCAAATGGTTACGAAATAGGGAAAAAATTATTATTTGAAGTTTCGAATGAAAAGAAAAATGTATTGGAAGTGCCAAACACATTTCTGTTTTGTTCAAACTTTTATGCAATATAACTTCGACAAAAATAAGGAAATGGGCCTAGAAACTTGTTCTGTATCTACGCTACAGATTTTGGCGTATGCAAATAACAATGTTCGAATCTCTAGCATTTTATTATTACAATAGAAAGAAATATAACATTATAAAAATCGAAATGAAAAATTATTTGTTTCTTTTTTCAAACGAACAAAAAATTAATAGAAGGGGTTCACACATTTCGTTTTATTTTTAGAACGCTCCACAAATTGATGGTTATAACCTTTTAAATATTTATTTACATAAAAAGAATGACAGCTTCAAAATACGGTTTATAAATTTCTTATTTACTTTTTATTTCTTATATTATTAACCATATTTCACATGCAATAAATTAAATACAAACAGGCGATTTAAAATAAATAAAAGTCAATTCTGCTTTATTTGTCATTTCCTTCTACTGCAATCCATCTTTATGTATAAAAATTGTGTTTAAATTATAATTTTTTTACATAAATTTTTTGCGGGATCCAATGTGTCCGTTTGATTCAAGGAACAAACCATAGAGCTCTTAAAGCTAAACAAATTTCATTTGAATTAATAAAAACTGAATTGTAAATTAATGCTTTCAAAGTGGAACTCTTGAATTTCAAACTTTCGAAATTGAAGAATGAATTAATGAATTTGTAAAATTTCAAAACTATATAATTTTAAGCAATTTTAAGCAAGAAACATGAAATACTGAAAGATAAAAATTTTGTCAACAGAATACTTTTTAAATTAGAAGTTAAATTATTTTAATATACATTAGTTTCAAATCAATAATTCTTTAATTTATTTTTATAAATCAAAATCAGTTTTTGTTTAGAAATATTTTGTAATACCCTCTTAAAATTATATTTTCATCAACAAAATTAAAATAATATAAAATAATAATAAATAATTTAATAATAAAATAAAATTTAATAATAAGTAATATAAAATTTTCCCAAAAATATTCAGAAACTTTGTATTATCTCAAAACTTTTTAAAGTTCTTAAATTGCTTGAAAATTTTATGTCAAAATTTTCAAAAATCTCAGTTTTGTTTTAGTTTTTTTTTCATTTTTAAACTTGACATCATTTTAAAAATTTGTTGAAAACTTCTACATATTTTTTAAATGAATAAAAAATTTTCTAACATTTAAAAGAAAATCCTGCAAAATTAGAAAATTGCCTCAAAAGCTTCCAGATTAATAAATTAATTTTTCAAGGAAAAAATGTAATTTTCTTCTTACCTACGAATCTTAAAAAATCTACATTTTATTTTTATTAATTTCAAATCCCTTCTACTTAAAAATTTAAAAAATAGAATAATTTAAATTCTAACGTTCAGAGTTTGAATTTAGTTCTTAGAAATTTTAACGATTCAAGGCTTTCGATTTCAAACAATTCAGTTCATAACTGCTTGGTTTTGAATATTTGATTTTTAATTTCTCGTTTTGAATGAACAACTAAATATTTCTAATAAGGAGATAATTGTTGTTTTTCGTAATTAAACAATTATAAACTGAATGGGTCAAAAATTGAATATTTTAAGCTGAAACAATTTTTTATGGAATTTTAAATGTAATTAAAGCGTTTAATTACAAATCTATTCATTTGAACTTATTTTTAAATCGAAAATAGTTTAAAAAGTTTCAATCAGACGTTTGCATATTGTTTAACTAATACGGCTTTTTAATTGAAAGAGTTTTATTTTTAACGCTAAAATCTATAAATGCTTTCATTTTTACTGTTTTCAGAATCGTCATGTAAAATAAATTATTGTTCATCTATTAATACTTAAAGTACAGTTCAAGTTTAAGAAAAAAATTATTTTATATTTAAAGTTGATCAACTAAAAACTCTTTTATTTTATAATTATTTGAGTTTTCAAAACTGCATTTTGAAATTATTAGAATTTAAAATATACGCTTAAAATAAATTTATATAATTGAAAATTGTACAATAACGCATAGCTGAAGTAATGATATACCAATTGAAAAAGTTAACAATAATTGAGACCATGGATCAAAGAACTCGTCCAGCGCTGTAAAACGCGTAAATAATTGTCAAACGTTTGAGTTTATAAACAGTTTAAAAATCGTAAATCTAATATTTTCAAAAATAGTGTTGTAGAGATTAATGAGACGAAATTTGTTCTATATTCCTTTTTTTGTCCTGTGGTAATTTTTAATAATAAAAATTAAAAACCAAACAAAGTTCACCCCTAAATTCAATAAGTTTTAAAAATATAAATCATCGATAGTTGGCCAATCCTTGTTTAAATTGTTTGAAATTTGGTTTAAACATGAAGTATAGACGAAATTCAGAAAATGTTCATATAAATGCTAATGTATTTTTCAATGATATTGGATCATTTAATGCCTATCAAATTTCTTTGTAGAAAAAAATGTTACACTGAAGCAGCCGAATAGCAAATGTAGTTAATATTCCTGTATTATTTATTATATAATCAGAAACATTGGAATATAAAATAATGCTATACTACATTGAACTATTATTATTAATATTATTATTATTAGACTGAGTACAATATTAAATAAACATTTTAAAATTTAATGTTTAAATAGGAATAACAGAATAATAAATATGGTCTTTAGAAATTTTATGTCTTACTATATTACTCTAATTTTTCCCTGTAAGTAGTACCTCACTTTCTGTTCAGACATGAAAACCACCCCTTTTGTCAAATCCTGGCTACGCCACTGTTTACACATCAGTGAACTACACTGTATGTATACATTAAGTTTCAAACAATTTCAATGAATATTGGCCATCTTATAACGATTTATATTTGAAAAATTTATTGAATTTGGGGGTAAAATTTGTTTAGTTTTTATTTCTTATTATTAACATTAATCATAGGAAAACCGGTAAATAGAAAAATTATCCGTCTCATTATTATTTACAAGACTTTATTTAAAAATATTAAATTTGTCAGTTTCACAAGGTACATAAATTCAGACCTTTGAACAATTTTTTATGCGATTTCGAGCGCAGTGCGACTTCTTTGAGCCGGGACCTCAATTTAACAGGAAACTAAATTTAAAAAGTATAAATATCTTAACTTTAAAAAGTATTGCGATTCTGTAGTGAAGACAATTCAAAGCACCTAATTTTAAATCTTCTAAATCATCCAAAATCTAAAACACGTGCAATTGAGTACAAACTTCAAAGCAATAAAATTCTATATAAAAATTGTGAAGCTTCCTGAATCTGAGGAGCGTCTAAATTTCTTTAAAAAATTTAAGGAATTTTAAAAAGATTTAGAAAATAAAACTTGAAGGAATTCCTTTAGTGATTCTCAACATTTCAAGGGATTTTAAGGTATTTCAAGAAATTCCACAAGATTTAAAGGATTTTATTATTCTATCTCCAAAGAATTAATAGATTTTGAGAGATGTCAAAGACCTCTACTTATTTTAATGGATTTTTACGATTTTCAAAGATGCCAATGATTGTAAGGAACTTAACAAATTTCTATAAAAATTTGGGTCATAAAGTAAATTTTATTTCAAGAGATTTCTATCCATTTCAATGTTTTCAAGGGGTATGAAGGAGTTAAACAATTTTCGAATGATTTTAAAGATTTTAAATTATTTTAAAGATTCCAAAGAATGTCAAGAGATTTAAAAATTTTCAATTCTTTAAGTTTTGGATTTAAATTAAAGCAATAACTTCGAGTCATTTTTTCTTCGTAAAGTCGCTTTAAAAAACAATTTAAAAACTCGTACAATCAGTTTTAATAAACGTCGGTTCTTCAATTTGTTTACAATACTTTTGTAATATTTTTCCACTATAATTTTGATTCATTATCGATTCTTCTTAAATTATCAAAAGGATTTTTTTCTTCAATTTTTTATATTTCTATTTCGAAATATTTCTTTTATTATGTATTTTTATTTTTTAACAAGAGGGTTGATTGACACACTATTCGATATAATTCTTAAATTGAAGTTAAATATACGATTGCATGTCTCACGTGATGTTACAAAAATCGTGAATATTGTGAGCCTGTTATTGAAAAAATGAGGAAAAAATCTGTTTAGGCTAAACACCTGAAACTTCTTTCTTCCGTTCTCATCGAGGGTAGGCTTTCTCGTGTATCGATTTTATGTCCGTCCGAATAGCTCAAAGAAATAAATTACTTCATTTGTCACAGTTTAGTAAAGGAACCTTGCTGAAAAATGTATTCTCTATTATTATTTATATAACATACGAAATTTCCCTTGGCAATAATCCAGTTCAAGTAATATTTATAAATTCTAGCTCAAGCTTAAAAAATTGAAAACTTTCTTATTGCGCTTCCATCAGGCCGAAAATTCTTTATCATTCTTATTTTTAATAATTAAAAAGAGATTATTCAGTACAAATAATTAGTAGAAATTGAAAATATGAAAAACTAAACCTATAATTTAAAAAATATTTTGGTATGTTTCGTATTTAGTCTTAACTTAAATACACTGCAGTCCCGCAAGAAAAGTTCCCGTTATAGTGGACAAGGAGGTCCAAGGGGGCGAGAGAGTAGCGCCTATAAGTCAATCGAGCAACTCCACACACAGGAGTGTATAAAAAAAAGCGCATTTAAATGAAGTGAAATCAGGTGCCTCAAAACATACTATTTTGAAGAATTTATTTTGTGACCGGGAAATTTACAAATCTTTAGAAGAAAAATCGGTCCAAGTTCGATTTTAACAGCTTATAAAATAAGGAGTTGAATTGTTGTCATTTTCAATTATAATACTATTCACTTCACAATACGTTATTCGAAAATCTTTTAATTTAAAAATTTTCCATTTTAGATTTTTATTTTTAAGCTGACAATTTTAATTTAAAGAATTTAAAAATACAGACTGAAAGACCTTAACCATTAAAAATGAGATGCGTTTGACGTTGAAAATTTGCGATAAAAATGTATCATTTAACATTTATTATTTATTAAAATATTAAGAAGTTCTGCACAAATTTCAAAAATAATTTTTAATTAGACAACATTTAAAACAACTTCTAGATTTCTCAAGATTTGAAAATAACATTTTGAAGCTTGTCAAGGATGTCTAAACTACTTGAAATAATAGTAATTGAACTTCTAATTTACGAAGTGTTCAGTTAAAAAATTTAATCTTTCAATTTTCAATGTTGCCAGCTTAAGATTGCTTAAATTAATAAAATTTAGAACATTTTAAATTTCATTGATTGATTCTTTAATTTAGAGCATTGAAAATGATTACGTGGATTTAGGCTTTTTAGAATTGAATCTGAATTTTTGAACTCTGTAATTGATAAAAGTTTAAAATTCTAAATTTGGTTGTTCATCTGCATTTCATTTGAACTTGTTTTATGTTGAAAAGTGTTAGTACCTTCCATTTTATACGTTTAAATTATTCAGGATTCAAATATAAAAATTTTGAATTAAACAACTTTTCAACTTTAGTTTAAAAAGTTAAAAATAAAGAGTTTCACTTTGATTTCTTTAGATTGTAGTTTATTTTTTATTACTTTAAATGGAGAAATGTTTAGTCTGAGAGTTCGAATTTTTTAATTTTATTTACCAAGAGAAATTGTTTGCGAACCGTGAAAAAACCGAGAAATGACCGGGAATTTTTTTCTTCGATTAAAATGGCCACTCTGATCATGTACGTACATACTTAAAAAGTAGTACTTTTATAAAGTTTTATTTTCGAGCAGCAACATTTTCACGTTCATTTTGATATTATTAAATTAAAATAGCAGAAATTTAAAAAAATGTAATAAGAAAATCCAACAGAAATTATGCATAAGGCCCTGATTGTTTATGTTTTGGTGAGTCCCGAGATTGTAAGGAGACAAAGGGTACCCCCGACCGGTTTAGGTTATGTGTAATTCTGAATAACTATTAGAGAAAAACTGTGTTTCTTGGTACCACTTTGAAGTTTTATTGTTCTCATATGAGGTACAGAATAAATAATTTTATAAAAAATATAAATCTTACAAAGTTACAGAACTCACGATCAATGAATATCCCATACACAGAACTCGCACTGTCAAATACACCACTAGAAAAATATTACGTTACAAGCACTAAATCTACTCACAAAAAAAATAGTAAATCTATACTACCCTCTAAATACGAGAGCTAATGAACTATTTACAAAAACACACGGATCAGCACCGTGACTCGAAAAACGTCGGCTTACAATAAGTAGTCAAGTTACATTTCACTAGAAAATTTTACATAAAACTTATATCAAAATCCCATCTTGCACACGATCGATGCTATCTAATTTATTATCGAAATTAGCTTGGCAAGTTATTTTATTATTCGCAATCGAGGAGCTCGTATAAGAAATTAAACTGCCGAAGTTTAGAGACGATTAAACAAGTTTCTTAATTGCTAATTTTCATTCGTATCATTTGTGTGATGGGTTGAGCACCATTTCACAATACAGACTCTAAAGACATTTTTCTTTTGAAAAATTATTTTTCTGAATTCGTATTATCGCTTTTAAATAAAAAACATGATATTATACACGAGACAACGAACAGTATGCTCGAAATACTGTATTCGCCACTGGCAACTTATTTATTTACAAATCAGCCAAGGATAACCAACCAGCGGTTTTTATTCTTTTTTCCAAGTCCTCATTCTTCAAATCGAATGGCGAACTTCCGAATTAATCAGTAGAAAACCCTGTCATCGAGACCAAACATTAAAATCGAACCTTGGATTTTAAATTAGAGCGTCCCAGAATGCTGTGTATAAGCTAAACACTGGATACTCTCATTTTTAACAAAGGAATGTATATCAAAATCGTCACTGGATTGACAAAAGCTCTAGCTGAAGCTTCTTCCACTATAGTCACTTTGTTTTTGGTGTGCTTTGTTAAACTGAGCCTTACTTTAAAAAAATGAGGTATCTTAAAAAACGCTTTGATTAAAAGCGTAACACATTTGGCATGTGGAAACATCTCCTTCTTACTCTGAAGCAGGCAAATTGTCTGCTTTCGAATCATCCTTTTCAAAATTCCTACATTGTAAAGTACTTCTGGAATTAGGATTGGAAATGATGTAGTTACTACATCATTTCCAATACGACGCCGTTCCTGACGTATTTTACTACGACGGGACGTGGTAAAACGTTTGTTGTAAAAAGTTTGTTTATTATTGAAAAAGGTTTTCAAATTTCAGAAATAAAGTTCTTAGAAACATAAATAAGGCACAGAAATATACATAAAACCATTTAGTTTTCTGCATAAATTGGTTTTCACTTTACTGAGATATTATTCAAATTTAAGATTTCCTCAAAGTTTAGTTTATCAAATATTTGAATTGTTCAAAATTAAAATTTATACTCATTTTGATGGAACTTGTGACAAATGAAAAAGTAGTGATTATTTTAATAAATTCACTTTTCACTAGGTTATTCCAAACAAAAACTTAAAAAAAGAACAGTGACCTTTAAAATCTTTAACTATATTTGCAGCCATATTATTTTGGCCATTCAAGGAGAGTCCACAATAGGATTTGATGAACCGGCGTAGCCTTGTAGAATTGACATAGCAATAACGTGGACGCGATGCGCGCGCATATATTGCCAACTGTTTATTGTTATGCGTCGTTCGCGCTCCGCTGTTCCGGAGAATCAAGATTAAAATTGTCGACTCACGTTTTGATTTTTTCGATGAAATCCAAGAAATTAAAAAATGAGTCGTTAAAAAATCACCTTGATTCTCTGGAATAGCGGAACGGGAACGACGCATAGCAGTAAACAGTGAGCAATACTTGCGCGCGCACCACGTCCACGCTACTGATATATCAATTCTACGTCAAGTCAATGCTATGTCGGTTCCTCAAATCCTATTGTGGGCTCTCCTTCAACGAATAAAACGCGAAACAAGAGAGGAATATGGCCGCCATAATTTGACATGTCGATCGCAGAGTTTATAAGACGCAAAAATTACCGCCATTTTCGTTAATGTGTTTTTTGACAACATGTCAACATAGCCGACGGCCATTTATATGGGCCACACTAGCGCCGCGCACGGGATGAATTGTATTTGTTATTATACAAAAAAAATCTGCTAATTTTCTGTTACACTACTTCGCTCTCTTTATCTCTATTCTCCATGGCGCAGTATTCATTCTTGATTTCAAGGCTGTCGCTCAGAGTTTTGTACATAAATAACCTAAATAACTTAGTGAAAAGTGAATTATTTAAAATAAGTGGTCCGAAGTGAATATAGCAAAAGTACAAACTAAGCGGCAGAACTGTTTAATCTAGTGTGCCATGCCAGAAGCGCGTCATGGTCTACGAACTCGAAGTTCTATTTTTCTATTTTTTCTAGTTTTCTATTTTTTCACAAGTTTCCTATTTCCCTCCAAATACGCACAATTTTCTATTTCGACTATTTGCAATGAAGTAATTAACTAATTTTTCAGAAAACTGTTTCGATAATGATTACGTTTATGAATTTGATGATTATGTTTACAGATTAGTAGAAACTCTTTCTGAAATTAAAGGTTCTTTTTAATAAGTAAAAAAACAACTATTTACACCACATTTTTGTTTTAAGACACGCAATTTCATCAACTACTTCGTAGTTTCCGATGTAGTAACTTAAGTAGTTTTCCACGTAGTTTACGACGTAGGAATTTTCAAAAGGACACTGATCTGGTGGTGAACCACAACATTTTTTTTGTAGAATAATGGAGCTATTACCCGTTTAGTTTAGTAAGTAGTTTACTTTACTCTTTCTTTCAACGAGGACAGCTCTACTTGTGATTTTGTTTAAGCAGATTAGCAGACTGATACTTGAATATTGTTTTTTGTTTCTTCTCTGATTGAAAGGAAGTACTATCGGATCACTACTCTTTTGTTGTGATCATTTCGCAGGAAATAAATATTAAATCTCAAAAACTTGATGCTACTGTTAGACATATCTCCTATTCTTTGGCGTTTTGGTGCATCTTCTCCTTCCAAAAATGGCAATAATGCAGACTAGAACTGCCGCTACAAGAACGGACCCTACTGCATAAACTGCTTTGTTTGTAGGCTTTGGTTCCGTTTCTTCAGTAGTTATGGTTTTAGGGACTTTCAAGGTGTATATTTTAGCTTTCGTAGCCTCTGTGGAAGCAACTTCCTCTGCTTTGGAAACGACGAGTAATTCAGCTTTCCTTCCATTTTTAGTGATTGGGCTGTGAGTTGTAGTTGTTGTGGTTGTAGTCGTCGTCGTTGTAGTAGTTGTAGTCGGAGTATGAGCTTTTTGACGATATATTGCCTCCTGATTTTCAAATTCAGTCTGTCTCTGTATTGGTATTGGGAAATCAGATTTTGCTTTATCCGTAAGACTTTCCAAGTCTGAAAAGAAGGTCGTCAGAGAAATCGCAGAGACCTCCTCGATTTCGTTGTCAGTGAATTTCTTTACTACTTCCATCCAGTTATCCAGGCTCGAGTTTATGGCGATTTTTCTGTAAAGATGTATTTAGATTATAATTATTATTAGTTTGATTAATTAAAAAAAATTTAGACTTGCAGTGATAACTTACGCAAAGTTGCTGTTACTCTTGATGGGATCGAACTGTACTTGAATGCTTTCAGTGAAATGCTCGTACAGCTGGAAAGCGACAAGAGTTCCGACAAATTTTCTGCAAGAAGAACATGTAAATTAATTGTAACTATAGATGTCATCATTCGTGCGTTATGCGCGCGATAAGTTTCTTGTTAGCTGACGCATTCGCAAAATAAATATTTCAGGGTTGCGTCTAAATACAGAAACAAGTATGTGGTCATTTCCGAGTTACCAAAAATTTTTCTAAGTCGTAAAAATTAAAACTTTCATACCTAAAAAAACGTTCACTTTACATATTAAATACTCAAAAACAGAACCAAAAAATTTAAAAGCATCAGAACTCTTCCGAATTTAAAGTATTAAGGGATCTTTTTCCTTGTATGAAAAAAGCTAAGGTTTTTTTTCTTTAAATATCTTGAAGTAAAAGTCTTGCGTAAAAGGCCTTCAACTCATTTATTTTAAATAGTTCAAAAAATTTGGAAGATTTTTCATTATTCCAAGGATTTAAAAGATTATCAAGGGATTTAAAAGATCGAAAAGGATTTTAACAGATTTCAAGAGAAACTAGAGATTTTTCGAGGGTTTTAATTATTTAAAGGAATTTTCAAATTTTTGGAATCATTGAAGGATTTAATACTAGACGCTTTCAGATACTATTTTAGGGAACAATTCGGAGGTGAAGCTATAGGACACCACAACTGCGATGTTGAACACGATGCGATCGAAAACTCAATTGAGAAAGTCTGTGTCACTGAGGTTCGGGATATAATTAAGAGCTTGGAAACCGGTAAGGCTGCCGGGGTAGACTGTATTAACGATGAAATGTTTAAACACGGTGGCGAGAACATACCACATAAACTGTGCGAATTGATAAATTTATGTTTCGAGATGCGAGACGTCCCAGACGATTGGAAAAAGCGATTATCGTGCCAATATACAAAAGAAAGGGAGATAAAAGCGATTGCAATAATTACAGAGACAGTGGCTTATTAAGTACCATAAGGGCATAAGTAAAATATACTCAAAAATACGTATTCTTAGGGTAATGAAAATAATAGAAGAAAAGATTTGTGAAGTCCAAAGTGGGTTTATGCCAGGAAGGTCATGTACGGATCAAATATTTAACTTAGGGTAAATCACAGAAAAAAGTTCGAGAATAGGAACAAAAGTTTTCTGTGCATTTGTTGACTTACAAAAATAGTATGCTGCATTACAAGGGATGAAACACACTGATTGTAAAGAGTGGGAAGCTTGCTACTCGAGGGCTGCATTCACACGAGTTGCGGTCGTTATGTTACATTCCTAGCAATGTATATTATTTTTCATAGAAAATCTATTGAAAATTCAAGTTCAGGTAGCTGTGGACCCTATTCTTTTACCTACCTTATCTACCTACTTATGTACCCCTGAACTGATCAGAAGTAAAAATATATCAAATAAAGCTAAAACGGCAATACGTAACTGTATATTTGTACCGACTCTACTATACGGTAGCAAGACATGAACCTACCAAGAAAAAGATCAGAGTAAAATGAATGCCATTGACATGAGATTCTTGCGCATAATACGCGGGAAAACTCTGATGGACAAAGTGAGTAACGAGATAATTCTCAAAGAGTGTGGTGCAGAAGAGACGCTAATAGACACATGGGAAAGAAATCGGTTAAGATGGTTCGGACATGTTGAGAGAATGCCAAATGAACGGCTAACGAAACAAGTGTATCAAGGTAAAGTAAATGGCAGCGTGCCCAGAGGTAGACCGCGGAAAGAATGGTTAGAATGTGTGAATGAGACCCTACTTAGAAGAAACATAAGAAGCCACCGAAACACGAGAGCCTGCATGAAAAAATGCATGGACATAAAAGAAGCTAGAGAAGTATGCCAAGACAGAAAATTATGGCGGCAAATAGTCAATAAAAAGAGTGTCAGTAGAGTGAATGACGCCTAAAAAAAACACATTGGACACTAATGGACCAAAGTGGGGAACCTTACATAACGATTTTCTGAGGATCTTCACTTGGGGTGATTGCTAGAGAGATTGATTAGCAATTTGGGCCGGAGCAGTGTAGCGGAACGAACGTATTATTTAAATAAATAACACGAGAATTCTGGACCAATCTCAAAATTTTATATCTTTTCCTCACATTACTTCCTTCTCCACCGAGTGAGTCACGCCTACCCCGAAAGGGAAATGGCTTAATGGCGTAATAATAATAATAATTAAATATTTCAAGAGATCTTAGAATATTTAAACAAAGGACCCCGCGTCAAATTTACAGTAAATGGCTTTTCGTGAAAAATTCGAAAAACATTATTTTTTTTATTTTCGAACCTGCTGTGCGAAAATTTGAAAGAAAAAAGTAAGAAAAATGGACAGTTTATCGACAAACACTTGTCAAAGTTTCGAGTTTTACATGTATTTTAATAGAAAAATGCTTCTTTTAGTGAAATGTTTTTTTTTCAAAAACTCTTTGATAGAGTTGGCTAAAAGTTTCACATTTTTCCAATCAGACTTACCGAAACAAAAGGTTCATACCCACGAACTAAAAATATTAATGATTTTTTGTGTATAAAGCATGTTTTGTGAGTGTTTTCGTACGTTAACTATGCAAGTGTTAGAAATCATCATTTTTTAGTGAGTAAAAATCACTAGAGATTTTGTATCCAACTACTACGGTTTAAAATCACTTTAAAATAAATAGAGGAAGCAAGCATAGCAAGAATATGTCATTGAATTAATTTTAAGGGATGTTTTAACATCCCTTAAACATTGAAACCAAGCTCGTTTTAAAGTTATTATTATTATTATTATTATTATTAATAATATTATTATGATTTGAAACTTAGTAGACTATACTTACATTTCCACTGACAATTTCGTCATATTGCTTCCTTTTCGAACAAGAACTTTATGAATATTTGAACTTCCCGTGTAAAAAAATCCTTGCAACTAAATGGTACATGTTGAAATAAGTCAGAACAAGTTTGCACTGATTAATGGAAGCTCGTGCATATTTGAACCAGTTATTATTATTTTTATTTATTTAGGTTCTTACATAATTTGAGTATATATACTTCAATGACAGTGAAACCCTTTAATAGCCCTCCCTTCAATAGCCTTTTCGAAAATTGAAACAAGCGCCGCAGGTAGATGTAACAGGAGCGGCGCGGGGTTTACGTTTGTCACTCAGCCGAGCACTCAGGCGTGAACAAACAAAAGCGGAGAAAGCTATAATGAGTTAGTTCCTACCCACTGTCAGCCCCAAAATCGGAGCTATAGAAGAGTTTCACTGCATTGCTACCATTATTATTATCGATCAAAAACATCCCTTGGGTTTTTGTTCATTATGGAATGCCACTTTCCGGGTTTCAATGCTTAAGGGCATGTTTAAGGGCATTCGTCGTGTGGTTAATCGGGTAAAGTTCCCCCGGCTTTTTTTTCCACAAAAATGAAAATTTTTAAAAACTAAATTTTGGAGATGCTATAAAATATCATAACGGACGCCCCCGGACTCTTTTTTGAGGGATAATAACGAAAAAAATTTATTGTGCTAAATAAAAATTTTATGCATTATTTTGAAGTTACGTCGTTTTTCCACTCTGCCTTTCCGATAATTTGAAAATTATTGATGAAATAAACTTTTTTAATTGCCTGCAAATAAGGTTAGTTCCGGGAGATTAGTTACTATGTTTATTTGTAAGTCCAAAGTTTTGGGCCAAAAATATTGTGTAGTTTGGAAGTAACGCTCAGGAGAATTCTAACACACATAACCTCGAAATATACACACTTTGTTAACAAAATCAAAATTTTTTTAAATGAGCACAAAAAAAGTGTGCGGGAACGTCCGTTAGCATGCTCGCTATCATTTCCCAGATTTTTACGACAAAATATTTCTTATCCTAGAAAAAAAGCCGGGAGAATCTAATACTGAAAAAATCGATACTAATTCCTAAGCGCTATGCAAAGTAATCACACTTTGCTAAATTAAAACTTTTTCGAATTAACCCAAAAAAAAGTGTATGAGGACTTCCGTTAGCATGTGCGCTATCATTTACCAAATTCTTAAAACAAAATATATATTATTTTAGAAAAAAGCCGGGGGAACCTAAAACTGGTAAAATCGACAATTTTCTAAGTATCGCATGGCCTTAAGGGATGCCTTGGAATTAATTTGAAAACATATTCTTTCTATGCTTGCTTCATCTACTTATTTGAAAGTGATTTCCAACCGTAGCAGTTGGATAAAAAATCTCTAGTGATTTTCTTTACTAAAAAATAATGACTTCTATACTTGCATGCCAAAACATGCTGAATACACAAAAAATCATTAATCTTTCTAGTTCGTGGATATTAACCTTTTGTTTCAATAAGTCTGATTGACAAGATGTAAAACTTTTACACAAATCTATCAAAGAGTTTTTGGATAACAAATAATTTCAATAAAATAAGCATTTTTCTATTAAAATGCATGTCAAAATTGAAACGTTGACAAGTGCTTGTCGAAAAACTGTCCATTTTTCTTAGTTTTTTTTTCGAATTTTTGCTTTGCAGGTTCGAAAGTACTGAGTTTTTTTTACAATTTTTGACAAAAGGCTAGTTACTATACCCTTAGTGTGGGGTCAAAGGATTTTTATTAGATTTCAAGCTATTTTTACGGATTTCAATAGATATAAAAACTTTCTAAATATTTTATAATATTTTTATAAATTGCAAAAAATTTGCGAAGAATTAAAGGATTTTGTAGGATTTTAAAGATTTGAAGATTATTTCAAATATTTCGGTTAATATGCGAGATTAATGAATTTATCTGAATTTCGAAAGATTTTAAAGGATTCTAGAGGATTTCGAAAATTTTAGACTATTTTAAAGGATTTGATCAAATTTTCGAGGATTGCAGTAATTTTATGATCTTTAAACATTTCGTAGTTATTTAAATATTTAAAGGGATTTCAACGAATATCATCAGGTTCCATGTAATTTCACGACATTTTAATGGATTTTATAATGTTTTTATTAATTTTAAAGCATTCATTCACAAGAATTGAAGGATTCTCGATTAATTTCGAATGATTATTTTAAAAGATTTCAAGGAATTTTCAGGGGCTTAACAAAATTTCAAGGACTTTAAAAAATGTTAAAGAATGTGACATATTTTATAGTATTTTAAAGGATTCCCAGAAATTTTTAAGTGATTTCAAAAGTTCTAAGGAATTTCCAATATATTTCTATAATTTGAAGGAATTTCAGAGAATTTTTAAGATTTTATGGTATTTTAAAAGATTCCAAGGAGTTTTAAGGATTTACAAAATTTAAAGATGTTTCAAAGGATTTGTAATATTTAAAAGTATTTCCAAGGATTCCAAGAAAATTTTAAGATGAAATTTTGATGAAATTTCCAATGATTTTAAGGAATACAATTAAATTTCATGCGGTTTTAAAGTATTTCAAAATAATTGAAAGAATTTGATTAGGCCTTTAAGTTTTTAGGCTATTTTAAAAGATTCTACGAGATTTTAAAAGAAATTTAACGGAATTTAACCGTTTCCCGAGCATTTTCCTGATTTTAAGGGATTTCAAGGACTTCATTTGATTTCAACGGATTGTGAATATTTGGAGTGAATTTATACAATTTCAAAGTGTGTCAAAATGGATTTTATAAGATTGAAAGGATTTCCAAGATTAAAAGGCTTTTTAACAATATTTTAATAATAAGGACAACATTTTTTCATTCTCATTTTAATTGATATTATACTTTTATTATTTCCAACTGAAAGCGTTTAAAATTAAATTGAATTGGAAATTTGAACATTGTTAATCAGAAGTTTTCAAAATTTAAAAATTTCAGACTAATATTTGGAAAATTGGACTATTTCATGAGGAAGGAGTTGAAATTGTATCATATATATATATATAACTGAAAATATTTTGAAATGAATTATCTCGAAATTCAATGATTCTAGCATAAATTTCGAAAATAGAACAATTTGAAAATATTCCCAATTAATCATTATTTCATATTAGAATTTTGCAAGCATGCTCATTTTAGAAGTCAAAGGAATTGAAATTGTTTTATTTCTAATTAAAAACGTTAAAAAATTAATACTTTTCAATTTAAATAATTTTTAATTTGAAGCTATCAAAATTTGACAACTTGAAATTAAAAACTACATTGATATAGAATTTTAAATTATTGTTACGGAAAACAACCATTCTAAATTGAAAAATGTTAAATTATAAGCCTTTAACGCTGAATCATTCTAAAGGGGCATTCAAAAATTATACTACGGAAGGTTGAAAATTATACGAATCCGAACCGTTTCAATTTTAATTTCAAAATTAAAACTTACGAAATGTAGGGTCGGTTTCTTGTGATAAGATCATCATCTAAATATGATGGGATTTCTTGAGAGATAGATGTCACAGCCTCGTATTGTAATCTTGAAAACAAATGAACGAAATTAGTTAAAATTTTAGAAGGGATTAAATATTCTTTCAATTTCTTTGATATTCGAATTATAAAAGTACCTGTGCTTCCACCAAGATTCAGTCAATTCTTTTGGATCAGTTATTTCCTTCTTTAAAACATTTAATCTCCACAAATCAGCGGAAATATAATATGCCAGTCGGGGCAAAATATCGAGGGCAGAAATCATTACTGATACTAATCTAATTTTTTCTTTGAACGCATCATCTGATTCCCACTTCTCTCTCTGTACCAATCCAACTGAACCCAACCATGCTGGACTCATGGCCATCAGACCAAAATACTCAGCAAAGCTTTCCTCTAAAACTGGTAAAAAATAAATTTATTAAAACATAGTAGGGAACCGTGCATAAATTAAGTAAAATTATTTGGGTGATGAGGTGGGTAGATAACAATTTTTTATGCTGTCTCATAGAGAGGGGGGGGGGGATCAAAACCACTTCTTACGTAAGATATTTTAAAGTCTGGAAAGCACTCAAAACAAAAGTTAAACAGATTTTATTGTAAATAGGTGTTTGTAATAATCATAAGTTCATGAACTAAGAATAAATAAAAATAAGAATAAATTAATAAACATGATTATGTAAGGTATTTTTGGGAAATCTGACACCCCCTCCCTCCATTTAAGGTATCTTAAAATTTGCTTTGATCCCCCCAAATTCTCCTAAGCTTTTATAAACTTATGGAACGAACGTAAATGTAAAATATAAATTCTAATGAGTAAATAAACGTAAAACCTTAAATAAAATTAGGCTATCTAAATAAAATGTGTTAATAACAATAGATATTCAGCTTTACAAAGGTAGATTATTTATAATTTCTTCAGGGTCCAAAATCAAAAGGGATGCAAGGACAAGTTTACTTTATTTTTTGAGCGAAATTTCTAGTTTTCTAACATAATATTTTAAGATAATTAAAAATGTATTTCAATGTATTTAAACTATTATACTTTCGTATCCTATTTTCGTATTTCGTCCTATTTATTCGTGACAGGCTTCACAGTCTTTCTCATTTGTGTTCAGTTTTTCACTTAAATACGAAACTGAATTAATAGAACCCAAAGACAAAATCCAACTATTTAGGGTTGAAAGTTCATTTTATTTGGTTAAAAAGTCTACTAATGAATTTTTAGTTGCAAAATTTTAAAATTTCGTTGAAATTGTTTTTCTTTACAAATAAAAAATTTATTTTTTGGCTGAGGTTTCAACTAATTTGTTGAACATTCATCTTTTTCATTGAATTCAACAGTTTTTTAGTTAAAAATAAAATTCTAATTGGTTATTTTGTTTATTTGGTTAAAAATTCAAAATGACTAGTTAAAAATTCATCTCTTTCGGTTAAAAATGAACTTTTTTGTTAAAAATTTACATTTTTGGATTGAAAATTAAATTACTTTGTAGAAAACACAACAGTTTGGTAAAAAATTGAGCTATTTGGTCGAATGTTGAATTATGTTGTTAAACGTTCATTTTTTTAGTTCGTGATTCATCTGTCAAAAAAAAATTAATTTCTTTGATCGAAAACTAATTTTTGAACTAAAAATTTAACTATTTAACTTTATGTTGTAAATTTCTCTTTTTGAGTTGATAATTGAACTATTTGATTAAAAATATTGTTCTTGATCAAGAATTTATATTTTTGCTTGAAAATTAATTTTTTGGTTAAAAATTTAAATATTCAACTTTTGGTTAAAGTTTTATATTTTTTATTTGAAAAGAATAGTTGAAAATGTAACTGTTTTATTAAAATTTTGCTTGTAGAAAATTAACCTATTGGGTTAAAATTTGTTCTTTTTGGTTGAAACTCCATTCCTTTCGTTGAAAATGTAACTATTTTGATAAAAATTCTTCTTTTTCTTTGTTAGAAATTAATTTTTTTTAACTGAAAATTTAACTACTTATTTCATTGCTAGTTGAAAATTTAACTTTTTTTTAGTTGAAAATTAAATCCTTCACTTCAAAACTATTTTTTCAATTAAAAATGTAACTATTCCATGTTTTTGTTGAAAATTGATATTTTTACGTTGCAAATTCATGCTTTTCTGTTATTCTTATTTTTTTGGAAAAAATTAATTTTTTCGATAAAAAATTTATCTATTTTGTTAAAAAATTTGTTTTCTTTTGTTACAAATTAATATTTTATCTGAAAATGTGACCATTCCATTTTTTATTGTAAATTTATATTTTTTGTTGCAAATTCAACTATGTTATTAAAAATTAATGCATTTTGTTAAGTATTTATATTTTTCGGTAAAATATATGTTGAAATTTGGACTGATGTGCTAAACACTTATCTTTTTGTTTGGAAATTTAACTATTTTGTTGAAAAATCGTTGTTTTTGGTTGAATTAATTTTGGTTACAAATATTTTAAATAAAAGATATAAAAATATTTTCTTGTTAAAACATCAAGTAATACATTTTTTGTTGAAAATTAATCTTTTTAGGTTTGAAAATTTAACTTCTTGGTTGAAAGTTGAACTACTTTCTTAAAAATGCATTTCTTTAGTTGAAGATTAATAATTTTAGTTTAAAAAAATCATCTCTTTGGTTGAAAAGTGAACTATTTAGTGATAACTGTTTTGGATAATAATTTTTTAACTGAACATTTAATTATTCGCTTGAAAATTCCGCTGTTTGGTTGAAAATAATTTTTTTTTTTTGAAAATTCATCACTTAAACAATTTGGTATAAATGTAAACTTTTTTGTGAAAATGTGTTTTTTTTTATTGAAAATTAATTTTTTTCACATGTAAACTTAAATTTATGTATTTGATTGGAGTTTCGATTTTGTCGCAGGAAATTTATCTTTTTCGTTAGATATTCGAGTAGTTGGTTAAAAATGTATGTAAAATTTTATCGAGAATTAATCTTCTTTTATTCATCTTTTTTTTGAGTTGAAAATTCGACGGCTTGGTTGAAATTCGAACTACACTTTCTTCATTTATAAGAAACAGTAAGATCTTAAAAATCTCCAAAATCGCGTACGATAGGAGGGGGGGGGGGCAAAACTTATATATCCTAACAAAAGGGATGGGGTGGGTAGTTTCAAATTGCAGACAAAAACTTTAAATAATTTTTGCACGACCCCTAAAAGGAATATTTTCTAAGTTAGAACTGATAATAAGTAATTCGCACCAGAGTATCGATTGGAAACTTCTAAAATGGGATAGCCTCGTCTTACTGTCAATTGGTTGAACAACAATTTTCCAACATTTTTATGGGCTGCTATGTAATTAGATATCGAGGCTTCATAACAGGAAAAGACTCTGGAATATAAAAATTTCATCTCTTAATTAATGAGAAATTAAAGAAAAGTTCACTAAAAATGTTTAACAATCTACTAACCTCATTTTCCCCTCTTTGCAAGAATTAATCAGGCGTGATGGGCACGTTTTGTTGAACTCACTATTCTCCCAAAAATCAGCCTCTGGAGCTTGCTTCATCATTGCCATACCCAGTTTCGATGCTTCTTTGTACAAATTACTTCCTATTAAGTTCTGAAACATTTCCGAATTTTATAATTTCCAATTTTTAATCATTTTAAATATATCTTGGTAAAAGAACCTACCTTTTCCCACATATATTCCTTTATTTCGAAAATTGTATCAGTATGTTCTATTACATCAGCTATTAAGTTGGTCCATTCTTTGCCTTGCAGCGAGCCTTTTGGAAAGAGAATTTTATTTATTTTGTGATTTATTCTAAATATACAAATACAAAATTCTTTTGGGTGATATACTTACCCAATAAATGTGCTGGAACAGTATTATTCAAGGGAATTTTATACTTCGTAGCCAAACGAAGAGCAATAAAATTTACGAGCTTCTTGTGTAAAGCAGAAATTTCGTCCCATAAAGATTTTAAATTTGTGTAACCTTCTGGATAGTCAGATAACATTTCCCAGTAAGCCTGAGGATCATTCTCTCCTAAAATAATAAATAGGGATGGATTAAATTATAAACACAGACTTCACACTCTTTCTCATATTTCCCCTTTTAAGGGAATACTTTTTTTCGCTGTTTTCAAGAAACTTCACCTTTTTTCCTTTTTTTCCTGTTTTCCCTCAAATGTGAACTGAACTAATAGAAAAGTATAAGGAAATCCAACTATTGTTGGTTAAAAGTTCATTAATTTTGGTTAAAAATTCTGCTATTATATTTTTTGTTCAGAATTTATCTCGCCTGGTTACAAATTCTACTATTTTGTTAAAAATATAATTATATTGTTAAACATTTAACTACTTTGTTAAAAAGGAAAATGCATAATTTTGATCAAAAATTTAGCTGTTTATTTGAACAATCGTCTTTTTTGGATAGAAAATTTGTCCTATGGATTGAAAATCCATATTTTTTGGTTAAAAAAGAAACTGGTTGAATATTCATAGAAAATGCGATGCATTTCCCGCCACGCCAAATTACATGATTTTCTCAAAATCTGATTTGTTTAAGAGTTTAACTATTTTGTTGAAAATTCGTATGTTAGGTTGAAAATTGAACTAAATTGTTAAAATAATAAACTATTGATTTGGTGAAGTTTTTTCAGAAATTTTAAACTACCCCCCACTCCTATCGTACGAGATTTTGGAGGAGATTTGTAAAATCTTACTATTTTTTGTAAATGATAAAAGTATAGTTCGAATTTAAACCAATTCGTCGAATTTTCAACTAAAAAAAAATGAATAAAAGAAGATTAATTTTCCATAAAATACATACATTTTTAACCAAATACTGGAATTTCTAATTAAGAATAGTTAAATTTTCAGTTAAAAAAAAATATTATCCACAGAAATTATCACTAAATACGTCAATTTTCAACCAAAGAGATGATTTAAAAAAATCAAAATTATTAATCTTCAACTAAAGAAATGCATTTTTAAGGAAATAGTTCAACTTTCAACCAAGGAGTTGAATTTTCAAACCTAAAAAGATGAATTTTGCAACAAAAAATGTATTAGTTGAAATTTTATCCAAAAAACATTTTTATTTTCATTCAAAAATATTTTTAACCAAAATTAATTCAACCAAAAACAATGATTCTTCAACAAAATAGTTACATTTCAAAACAAAAAGATAAATGATTAGCAAATCAATATAACTTTCAACCAAGTAGTTGAATTTTCGGCCAAAAAGATTAATTTTCTACCAAAAAATAAGAATGAAAAAAAACATGAATTTTCAACGTAAAAAGATCAATTATCAACAAAAACATGGAATAGTTACATTTTTAATTTGAAAAATTAGTTTTGAAGCCAAGAAGTTAATTTTCAATTTAAAAAAGTTAAATTCTCAACTAAAAATGAAATAAGTAGTTAAATTTTCAGTTAAAAAAATTAATTTTTAACAAAGAAAAAGAAGAATTTTTAACAAAATAGTTACATTTTCAACGAAAGGAATTGAGTTTCAATTAAAAAGAACAAATTTAAACCCAGTAGGTTAATTTTCTACAAACGGAATTACAATAAAATAGTTACATTTTTGACTATTCTTTTTAAATAAAAATATAAAACTTTAACTAAAAGTGAAATATTTAAATTTTTAACCAAAAAATTAATTTTCAAGCAAAAATATAAATTCTTGATCAAGAACAATAATTGTAATCAAATAGTTGAATTTTCACCTCGAAAAGATAAATTTCCAAACTAAACTTAAATGAATGTTTAGCAACACAATTAAACATTCGACCAAATAGCTCAATTTTTTACCAAACTGTTGAATTTTCTACAAAGTAGTTTAATTTTTCATCAAAAAATGTAAATTTTTAACCAAAAAGTTAATTTTTAACTGAGAGATTAATTTTTAACTAAACATTTGGAATTTTTACACGAATAAAAAAAAAGTTTCTTAACTGAACATATAAGTGTTCTATTTCTGGTTAAAAATAGATATTTTTAATAGAAATTTGATCTTTTCTAGTTAAAAATTATTCTATTTGGTGGAAAATTTCTCTTTTTGAAATAGAAAATTAATTTTCTTGGTTCGAAATGAATCGTTTGTGGTTAAAAATACAATAGTTTGGTTAAAATTTACTCTGTTTTGATTTGTACTTTGTAAAAAATTGTTAGGTTAAAGATTCATAATTGTAATCTAAAATTCAACTATTTGATTATAAATTGATTTTCTTGTTGAAAAATTATATTTTTGGGGTGAAAATGCAACTGTTATGTAGAAAATTCGTCTCCTGACTTCAAAATTCACCAGTTTGGTAAGAAATGAAAATGTTTGGTTCAAAATTCGTCTTTTTATTAGAAAATTGATTTTCTTGGCGGAAAAATCATTTTTGGATGAAAATTAAATTATTACAGTTAAAGATCCATCGGTTTAGTTAAAAATTAATTTTTATGTTGAACATTCATAATTTTACTTTAAAATTCAACTTTTTTGTAGAAAATTCGTCTTCCTGGTTTCAAATTTTTCCAATTTTATAAAAAATGTAACCATTTGGTTCAAAATTCGTCTTTTTGGTACAAAATTAATTTCCTTCGTAGAAAAATCATCTTTTTGGATGAAAATTCAACTATTCTAGTTAAAGATCATCGTTTTAGTTAAAAAATAATTATTTAGTTGAAATTCAACTATTCCAGTTAAAGATTCATCATTTTAGTTGAAAGTTCGTCACTTTGGTTGAATATTAATTGTTTTACTGAAAATTTACCATTTCCACTTTTGGTAGCAAATTTGTCTTTCTTAGTTGAAAATTTAACTATTTGTTTGAACATTCATGTATTTTCTTGAAAATTCGTCTTCTTGGTCGAAAACTTTAACTATTTTCTCCGCAGTTCGTTTTATTTTTTAGTTAAAAATTAATTTTTTCATTTGACAATATAACTGTTCCATTTTTGGTTGAAAATTCTTGTATTTGGTTCAAAATTGATTTTTTTAAAGTAGAAAATCAGTCTTCTTGGTTCAAAATGAATTCTTTTTGGTTAAAAATGCAATAGCTTGGTTAAAAATTATTATGTTTTGATTTGGTTCGAATTATAATTACTTTGTAAAGAAATTAATGTTTAAGCTAAAGATTCACAATTTTAGTCTGAAATTCAACTATTTGATTATAAATTAATTTTCTTGTTAAAAAATTATATTTTTAGGATGAAAATGTAACTGTTATGTAAAAAAGTCGCCTTCCTGGCTTCAAAATTTACCAGTTTGGTAGAAAGTTAAATTATTTGGTTCAAAATTCGTCTTTTTATTAGAAAATAGATTTTCCTGGTGGAAAAATCATCTTTCTTGATGAAAATTAAACTATTCAAGTTAAAGATCATTGTTTTAATTGAAAATTAATTTGTAGGTCATTCCATTTTTTGTTGAAAATTTATCCTTTATAAGTTGAAAATTCAACTATTTGGTTAAAAATTGATATATTTTGTTGAAAATTCCTCTTCTTGGCAGAAAATTTAACTATTCTCTTGAAAATTTGGTTTCTTTTTTGACAAAAAATTAATATTTTTTATCTGAAAATTTAACTTTCAATTTTTGGCTGGAAATTTATATTTTATAAGTAGAAAATTCAACTATTTGGTCAAAAATGCATGTATCTTGTTCACAATTCGTTAAAATTTCACCTTTATGATTGAATTCAACTGGTTGTAAATACGTTTTTTTGTTGTTTTTTTTTTTCATTGAAAATTATATTTCAAAACAAAAAATTCTAATATTCCATTTTTAGTCCAGAATTTATCTTTTACAGGTGAAAATTCAACTATTTGTTTGACAAATTGTATCTTTGTTTGAAATTTTAACTTTTTTCCTTTAAAAATTAATTTTTGGTTGAAAGTTCAACTACTTGGTAGAAAATTCATCTTTCTTGATTTAGCATCAATTTTCTTGTTTAAAATTAATCTTTTTGGGTTTAGAAGTCAACTGTTTTCTAAAGCATTTGACTTTTTACCTTGAAAACTTAACTAGTTTGTTGAAAATCAATTTTTTTGCATTAAAAATTCATCTTTTTTGGTAGAAAAACTTTCCTGTTTTAAAATTCATTTTTGTTCTTTGACTTCGTTTAGAAGAATTTCTTCCCCCATTTTCGGGAAAAATAACCCTATTTCCCCTGTATTGACAGCATTTTGTGCTGTTAAGTCTATACAAGAAATAACTGAGTCATAAGTAAAAAGAAAGTACCATTTAATTTGGCAGCTTCCTTCACAAGAGGCAGAATTTGTGAAAAATTGGTTTGCAGATGTGCCAATTGATTGTGCCAACTAGACCAGAGGCTCAATTTTTCATTTGCTTCTTTACTTTGCGACAATAAGTGCTCCATTCCTAAATTAATAAATATTTAAAATTATTTGTTGAAACAGTATTTCAATTAATTAATTAAAAATTGTAAGCTTCTGTTTAAAGCAATATAAAAGCATACCCTCTCGAGATGTAGCCCTCGAATCTTCTGGATAGCTTCTCATCAACTCTGCAGTTCCAGCAAAGTGGATAAACTGAAATTAAAACCCTTTATTCTAATCATCATTGAAATGCAATAATTCGGGAAGCAATAGAAAACTCACATTTTCCCAATCTTCCTCGTTTAACATGGCGTCTCCTGGTTTTTCGAGTTGTTTTATTTTTAATCTGTAATGGGAAGTGTCCATCCCACTGATGGCCTCAATTGTTATGTTTCTCTCATATTGCGTTAAATAGTTGTATTGTTGTTGTGCAGCTTCCTAAAATAAAAACCAAGCAGTTAACTTCTTTAGTTTTCTAAAAATAAATTTATTTCAACACAGGTGAAGCTGAACTAAGTTTAAAGGAAAGTTCCAAATAAATAAGATTTTTTTATTGCCTATGGCAATATGGTATCTCAAGAACGTTTAAAGAAAAAAAAGAAAAATAATCCACTGGGCGCTTGATGAAAAAAGTCGATTTTTGTATTTATTTAAAAAAAAAACGAAATTTTCATAAAATCATGTGATAAATATTGGTTAACATTTTTTTTTAAATATTTTTTTTATTGAATGTGGTTATCTGTTATTCCCGGAATATTTCAAAATGGAAATAAAAATCACCCGAGAGGCGCATTCTGAAAATATTAGGTTTGTGCTTTTAATTAATATGGAATAACAAAATTTGAATAAGACCAAATATTTTATTGTGGTAGTGTAAAATTTTACTGCGATTCATAATTAAAGTTTTTATCCTCCGAATATTTTGATTTTCATCTAAAAATGTTCGAAATTGTCTATGTAGAGGAAAGCTCCCTACAGTGGAAAGTGCAACCTGCAGTACTTAATAATTAATTAACAATATTATAATTATGTAAGATAATTAATGTCAATTAATAGTTAAGACACGACATGTGTTAATAAATAAAAATACAATTTTTTTTTCTTTTTTTGTGCTCTTAATTAATGATTATCCACTATAGGTTGCATTATCCGCTGTAGGGAAGTTTAACTTATATGTGAAATAAATATGCATAAGGTTGCCTTATTCCCATTTTAAATCATTGGGGAACTCATATATC
>NC_046664.1:33539840-33547726 GCF_010883055.1 Belonocnema kinseyi | reverse complement strand
GCAGGTTCTCCCGACATCCGGCTACGCCTTTCTTTGAGCCTCGTTGTTCATACATGTCTTGCCACACAGGTTCAATTGCCCGAACAATCCTATCATTTAGGAGGGCTGTGAATATCTTATAAAGCGTGTTCAGACAAGTTATTGGCCTGTAGTTCTTTGGGTCAGCTAAGTTGCCTATTTTCGGCAGGTGTATTGTGCGCCCTTCCACCAACCACTCTGGAATCGGCTCTTCCGACTTCAAATATGAGGTGAAAATACGGGCCAAATGCTGATGGGTTGATATATATATATATACTCAAATAAGAATATCCATATAAGAAAATCGAATACAGCACACTAAGCTACTCCATTCGAATTTTAAAAAGTTTAAAATTGAAAATAGGAAAATAAAAACTCTTGAAATAAAAAAAAAATATTTAAAATTGGACGCATAATTCAATAGTAGAGACCACTAATCTCGAAAACTGTTCAACTGTTCAGAGTTTGCATGTGACAATGATACTCACTTATAAATAATTTTAAAGACTTTCAATTGGTTATTTTTAAATTTGTTATCTAAAACTAATCAATTCTTAACGCTATTAATTTAAATATTTAAGCGATTAAGATTTTCATTGGGTATTGTACAATTTTGAATAATTAACATTTCAAAACAGTTGGTTTTTAATGCAAAACATTTTCCACTTTTCAAGCTAAAAATTGTTTGAAGTTGAAAGCTTTACATTTAAAATTGTTTCTTTTATATTGAAACAAATTTGATTATATCACTTTGAAGGAATCATTTCATAATAATTATTTAATATTTTACTTTCTAATATAGTTTAAAATTATGCCAATTATGTCCACTTCTGAGATGATGTGTTGCTGATTTAAGCCCAAATAAATTTTATAAGAAATAGTTATCCATTTTCAAGGAAATAGATGCGTTATCTGACATTCTAAAAATAACACTGACCAGAAATTGGAATCGCCTGGGCTGCAGATTGCGATAAAAAATATTATTTTCAATTTAAATAAAAAAACAAAAACCTTTTCTTGAGAAGATACACGATTTGCCTCGACTGACTTCGACCCAAAAGGGCTCGCATGTGCCATTTTTTTCTGAATATACTTTTGGGATGCCCCACGATCATTTTGAACCCAAAAGGAAAAAAATCGCTTTGGCCGTTTTTGAGAAAAATCTTTTTTTGATTTTGTTTTAAGACGTTCATCAACATATTTTAATAAAAATAGGTTGACATGCAATTTTATTGGCTCAAACCATTCAGTCTGGCATCCGAAAAAGGGCTGCAAGTGCTGAACATCTGACGATAAATGAAATCCTTCAATATTTTTGAAAATTGGTGAAAAACGTGGGAAAAAATCAGTTTTTGTTTTAAATTTTCTCATTCCGGTATATCCTATGTCCCAAGCACTTAGACAGGGATTAAAATGCTTAAAATTTTCTGAAAAATAAAAAAATCGAATTTTCTATCTCTAAAAGTTTGGTAGTTATGGCAATAAGAAGGCGATATTAAGCGAATGATTTAAATGAAAAAATATGCTTACATAGTTTTGGGGAAATAACTTATTTCCTATGCATATCTGGTAAAAAGTGCTAAATAACTAATTAAAGAAGACTTGATTTTGAGTAGATCTAATAAAAACACTGCTCTAGCTCTTGTAGAACCAAAATTATAGCCTTTTGAATATTATCCTTTTTTATGAAATTTTGTTTAAAATCAATTTTTAAATAAAACTTCTCGTTTTTCAAAAGAACTCATTTCAATATTCTGAGGAAATGAGTTCTGATCATCTCGTAAGATGTTCAGCACCTGCTGCCCTTTTTCGGATGCCAATGGTTCGAGCCAATAAAATTTCACGTTCAACTTATTTTTAATTAAATATGTTGATTAAGCTCTTTCAAAAAATCAAAAAAAGAGTTTTCTCAAAAACAGCCCAAGCGATTTTTTCCCTTTTGGGCTCAAAATGATCGTGGGGCATTCCAGAAGTATATTCGGAAAAAACTGGCATATGCAAGCCCTTTTGGGTTGAAGTCAGTCGAGGCACACCTTGGATATATAAGAATAACAAATGTTTCATACAAACAAAATATTAAGCACCTAGAAAATACAAATTTTATGTGACGGTATCGCTTTGAGATAGTCAATTATTCGGTGAATGGACTATAAAAAAGACAGTTTTTCAATAAACGATTATAATTTCAAAAAATATTGTAAAGGGAAGAAAAAAATTATCACAACTCCAAAATAGTACGTTAAAATTTAAATTATATTTTTTTATTATCGAACTAAGAAACGAGAATTTGAAAAAATATTTTTCTCCTAATATTTATTTGGTTTTTTAAGAATTTTTTGTGCAATAACCTCATTTTTGAAAGAATGTTGTTTATCCTTTTCTTTACAGCCACCCATCAATTGATGATTATTTTTATTATAATAATTCAAATTAATCAAATATGGAGGATTTTGAATTATAACTGTACAATAATGTACAAACTTACATTGATTAAATTTCCAAATCTCTTAATTAAAAAAATGTATAACATTAACCCTCCGTCACACAGTTGGGTAGTTTACGTCCAGTCAAATTCTCCCGCTTAAGTTTTTTCTGCTTGAGTATTTGATTAATTGATTAGTTTATTAATAAATAAATTATATGATTAATTAATTAGTTAATTGATTAATTAGTTGATTTTCCCGATTAAGTAAAAAAACCTGTGTGATGGAGGGTTAAAAATAGTATTCTAGAATTTTTAAATTTTCATTGTTTGGAAACAATAGTTAATAAAGTATTGCAAAGCTTCAATTCCAAATTCTGTAACTTTCAAAGACTTTAATTTGATAACAAGTAATTTTGAATGTTCAACTTAAAATTATTATTATTAACTTATTAAGGCTCACAATTTGAAACATGTGGAAAATCCGACTTAAAAATAAACATTGACAATGGTATATTTTCACATTTTTAAGGTTTTGACAATTAACAATTAAAAAACGTGAGACTTAAAAATGAAAATTCTAAAATTCAAGCCTTCAAAATTTAATACATCGTTTAAAAATTATTATTCTTTAAAATTCAACAACTTAAATTTGGAAGTGTTTAAAGCTGTGAGAATTTCCACATGAAGTCTTTATTGGATAAAGTTCTTCTACTGTATATTATACAATTCAACAAAAAATCCCCCATCACTTCCCGGTTTTTCTCTGGTTCTTAAAAAATTTTCACAATCATTGAAATTAAAAAATTAAAACTCTTAAAGCTAAAATATTTATTATTTTAAGTCATAAAAACTGAATTTAAATTTGAAACACACGATATTTGAACGAACGATACGCTACATTTAGTGAACGACGCCAGAGCATACAAGCCACCAGAGCCTACAATTTTCATCCTATTCCATCTTTTTTTTAAAATTAAAGCTAATTACATTCTGAAGAGGTTTGTCGAGGGCGACTTTTCTAAAAAGGCTCTGTTTGTTTGTTATTCAAGTTGCAAAATGCCAAAAAACCATAATTTTCATATTTGAGCTGCCTGTTCTGTAGAATTCATTGATTTTACCTAAAAACGGTGAAAAACTGATAGATTTACAATCGATTAACAAATCCTAATAACTTAGATTAAGTTCGTGTAATCTGTTCAATTGTTATAAACAAATTTATGAACAAAATCGATTATTACTGTACATTGAAGCTTGGAAGTTCTTTTCACCACGTTTTTCCCCGCGAAATCAAGTGAAATTAATGTTTTGTTGAAATAAAACACTAAAGTATAATTTTTTTGATTTTTATAAACAAATTTCATAAACAAATTTAATAAATAAGCACCTCTGTATATATAAAATGCATTTTTTCTGCGCAATCATTAGGTTTGCCTTCAAAAATGAAAATTCGATGACAGAAATGGACATTAAAAATATTTACTATTGTTATAAACAATACTGATCAACAAATGCAGTAAACGGTCACTTTTTGATAGAAAAAATCCATTTTTTTTACATAATTGTTCATTTTATCCCTAAATTAATATTCTGATGGAGGCAACTGACGTTTGACAATATTTTTCATTTTTATCAACAATTCTGCTCAACAAATGCATTTAATAGACGCTTTCAAATAGGAAAAATTTCTTTCTTGAAGAAATGTTGATTATATCATAAAAAATGAACCTCCTACGACTCAAGAGTCGTAAATAATGAAAGTCGGGAAAACACAAAAATCCAATGAATACGTGCGTAAAATTTTCAATTTCGTTCCAAAAAAAACTGCGTAGCAATTGAACGTTGAGTCACGAGAAAAATGTGAGAACCGCAAAAAGTGAAAAACGAAACAACTGAAAATCAAAAGACACAAGCTATTTTAAGTTTTTTCGTTTTTTACTTGCTTCAGTTTTCACACTTTTCTCATCACTCAACGTTCAATTGCTACGGTGTTTTTTTTTTTTTTTTTTGGAAGAACATTGAAAAGTTAATAAAACCTTCTTTATGAGAATATTAATTATTTAAAGTTATTTTAAAATTGAAATTAGTTAATAAATACTTTTTAATACTTAGAAGTGCAGTTCAATTTTAAAAATCATTAAGTAATTTACATTTACAGTTGATTACGTAAAATCGTTTTTATGCAAATTTTTCAATTTCAAGCGTATTTATTGTCTAATTGTTTAAGTCTTTAAAATTGTAATTTAAATTCTTTAAGTAAAAAATGTACGCTTAAAATGAAGATCTAAAATATAAATTTTTCAATTAAAAGATTTTACAATCACGCATTAGAAAAAAGTTAACACTTGAGCTTCACATTGAAAATAAGGTTAAACTCGAACTTATTTCAAGTGATTGGATAGGGTTTTCTACTAAATATTTGTAAAATTCCTGAATATAAAATAAATTCACTGTCATTTTCTGGCTTTCTTCCAGTTTCAAAAAATGGAATCTCATCTCAGTTCACACGTATTAACTCAAATGCATTGCAAATTGCAATTTTGAATAAAATTTTAGTTTTTCAACCAAAATAATAACTTATAAAATTATTTTAAATTAATTATTTACCCAAAGGTCAAGAGTCTCATTTGTAGGGGTTTCGAGAAATTCCCACGTGGCATTGGCAGCTTTTCCACAAGCATCTTCATATTCTAATTCAGACCATGTTATAACTGAGCCTAATTCATCTGTCTCCGCTGCTGAGACGTAGCAAAGAAATCCGAGGATTGCAAAAATCCATTTTGGCACCATTCCTATAATCTGAAATTATAAAAATTAATTTTAAATTAGGAAATTAATTTTCGAATTAAACATTAATGACCTGGAGGGTTTTCAACTGAGTCTACTTTATATTAATCTGACGAATCAATATTCGTATTTCAATTAATTAGGTGCAATTGTGTTTGATTGAACAAAATTAATACCAGCTATCTCGCTAGCTTTAATGCTTGTAGAATGTAGATATTAATGTATATGTAGAGTATTGCCTTTAAACCAATAAAGGACCATTGTCGAATCTCGAGTCATGAGATTATTGCTGATAAGGTTAATATCAAGTCCAAAATATAAGACAAGGTCATCAAACGAAAAATAAAAAAGAACGATAAATGTTGGAAAAAATCTCTGAGAATTTCAGGTTCCTTTTTGGTTGAAAATTCAACACTTTTCTTAAAAAATCGTGTTTATGGTTTGAAAATTAATCTCCTTTGTTACCAATTTAATCAGTTTTTGATCAAAATGCAACTGTTTGGTAGAAAATTAATTGTATTTGGTTGAAAACACATATATTTGGGTTAAAAATTCAACTTTTTTTTTGTAGAAAATTCTTCTTTTTAGCAGTAAAATTAAACATTTTGGTAGAAAATTCAATTATTTAGTTGCAAACTAACTTGTTTGTTGAAAATGAACTTTTATGTGAAAAATTAGTCTTTTTGGCTTGAGCATTCAACAATTTGGTAAAAAATTCAACTATTTGGTTGCAACTTCACTTATTCGTTGAAAATTAACTTTTTTTTTGTAGAAAAGTTGTCCTTATGGTTTAAAAATTCAACTCTTTTTGTAGAAATTTCGTCTTTTCTTTGGTCGAAATGCAAAGTTCTTGTAGAAAATTCTTCAACTTGGTTGAAAATTAACTTTTTTGGTTGAAAATAAATATTTTCGGGTTGAAGTCTCAACTGTTTTGTAAAACTAGCTGTGAATTCGATCTCGAATGTTTCCACTTTGTTTGTACTAATAATGATATGGTGCTCATTTCAGGAGCACTTTGCTTCCCGTTAGCAAATGTATTTGCTTCCTCATAGATGAAGCATTAGTGATTTATTACATATAAGACAAACTTAAGTTTTTATTTTGATCGATTTAAAAATAGATATGCACAAAGAATACAAAATTACAAAACAATAAAAACAATTTTTAAAATGCATAAAAGTGAGATAAATCAAATGATATATTTGAGATAGTAATTTTTTGAGCCGGAAAAGAAAAGGGAGAAGTTCCGACGCACCCTATCCCTTTACCAACTTTATGATTTTTTTACAAAAATCGTCGAAATTATTTAATTTGAAAATTTATGATCAAAAAGTCTTCCATTCATGCATCAGCACTGAATTATGTCCACTAAAAAGTTTTTTTATTCAAAAGAGATGTTTCAAGTATTAGAAATGAGCATAACTCCCTTACTCTTGAATAAAGTGTATTAATATTATAGCTCATTCGATTCGCCTCAAATCAAGGAATCTTTTCCACTCTTGCTTCAAGTTCGAATTATGTTACTGAAAAAAGTTACACCATAAAAAAGGTTTTTTTTCCCCCCACAAATATTATGAATTACCTTTGCTTCTTTACATTTTATTAAAATATATCAATATATAAATATATTACTATTAGAAGTCGATCGATTCGTCTCGAACCAAGAAATTTTTATATTCTTGCATCAACTTTGAATTATGTTAATAAAAAAAGTTTTACTATAAAAAACCGATTTTTTATCTGAAATATTTTTCAATTTATCGTGTTCACAAAAAATCTTGACTTCTGCTCACCCACACAAACACACGCATCCGGACAATTGCTTAGAACATTGTAGTCGAAATTTTTTAATTGAGGAACGTTTGAGTCGATGAATTAATTTTTTATCGTTTTTAGGAAAAAGGTAATCATTTTATTAATTAAATTTTTTTACGTAATTTTTTGCGGATATTGAAATAATTATAAACCCCTAAGATTATAAAATCAATTGTATTTTTTAGTTTGGAAAATATCCGATTAGAAAAAGTGTCCCTTTTAAAAAAGTGTTTCACAACTTTTATGCTTTCTTAACAATTTGAGACTAACTTAGATGTATAGCGCTGCTACTATTTATGTTTTTAGGATATTTTGGCAATTTTCCAACTTTATCTCTTTTCTGTTTATTTATTTTTATTCGAAGAGCAAAATTTGATAAATATTTTTGTTGGAGACAATGTTCACAGGTAGCATAAAATAAGGTGGCTTGTGACGTGACAAATCTTTAAATAAATGTCATTGAAGAACCGGAAACTTGGGGAATTTCGTTTATTTGCGCATTAGAAATCAGTAGAATCATTAAAGATTTATATTATTCTGAGAAATAAAATTATTATCTTAGTAAATCTATAATCGTAAATTTGTACTTGTAAATTCCCGAGGGGGGAACAATACTGGTAATCCGCTGAACCGTATTCTTATATTAGTATATCGCAGTACTCCTTTTCTAATGCGGGTAATCCACTTGTAACCCAACACAATACAGTTCTAATCCAGAGCAATACACTTGTAATTCAAACAGTTCGTGGTACGAGGGTAGTTCAATAAGTCCTTAGAATGACCAACAGATGGCGCGCGAATCGCTCCAAATCATCTGTTTTCAGTCAGCACCACTCCCGACTAG